>NC_090275.1:102038584-102341084 GCF_040414725.1 Anabrus simplex
CCTACATATGTAGGCATGTAGTTTAATGAGTATAATAAATCTAATTCGGGTAATAATAATAATGTATCCCTTGATTGTAACCTAACATAACCCCATATCTTACGAGAGTAAACATACCTACATATCACCAGTTGATGCGTGTAGTTTAATACCTAATAGGCCTATGCGCGTTATGATTGTGTGAGAATGTAAAAGTAACAGTCACTCACCACCGAGTAATTAGTAACTCTGTAATCCTGTCTTGGAATTGCACGTAACCATCTCTGCTGCATAACCTCATCTTTCGGGAACTTAAACACATGCACTTTGTTATCATTATTGTTATTTCCCTTGCAGTTGGGCACACAACACTTTAGCACCATTGTACACAACGATTCGCAACTGGTATAATTAAAATAATTAAAACACTTCTACATAATTGCACCGACACATGGCCACACTCATTGCTTTCTTAACACTGAGAAGGTTCAAGCTTGCCTCCGCGTAGTGACGTCACGGTAGACATGCGGAACAGTTGTGAGGCCTTATTATCTAGGAGGTGTTGTTCTATTGCACTACAGTACTATCCCTCTACTAAACTAGCTTTTTCTTTTCTTTTTTTGCAAAAAGGAATAAAGTCTCGTCGTTTCAGGGCATGGAAGTTTAACGTAGCAACCAAACAACCTCTGCCGTCTGTTGGAATCAATTGGGACAATCTACATAACTACCAATCAGCTCTTTCCGTTTCGGTCATGTGTGTGCTGCCATATTGGTTGAATCGATATACAGGTGTATTCTACAAATGTAATTGTGTGTATGTTTGTATGAATTCCATCTCCTGCTAAACCACTGCAGCAATTTCGACCAGATTTCGTACACTAGTTATATCCCTCACCGGGAATAGAACCCTCACCCATTAATACTAGTGTATTCGGCTTATAAAAGCTACTTTTATTATTATTATTACTGCTGCTGGCATATTGTATGAGTGTCAAGCAGTTTCAACAGACCTTAGGCAAACTAGTGACCAATACTGGTGAGTCAAGATGTGAGTAAGTTTCAATAACAACTCAGAGTCCAGGATGACACATATCCTGACACATATCCTCAGGCTTGGCAGAATCAGCCCAAACCTTTCCGTGACGTATGTGCCCCACTCCCTGGTGCCATCAGAAACCCCTTCCTAAACTCCTAACTCTTTGCTTCACCTATCCCCTCTTCCCTGGTAATCAACCAGTACGAAGACAATGTATCCCACCCAGAGGGATTGACACGTGACTGCCCTAATTCATATAAAACCCTGGACTCCAAATGGAAAAGGTCTCTTGGAATGTAGTCAGTTAAGAACTACCAACTAATTGAGTTGGCTGTTAGGCGTCAGGCCTCAGAACTTGTAAATAGACTTAAAACTTCAAATGTAATAAGTGTTAGTCAATTAATAAATACAATATTGGACATCTTCGTTTCATTTGGAATAAGATATACTCAGACTCGTGGAGAACCTGTGAGGACCTAGCTTAACAACTCAACAAGCTAACCACGAACTTGTTAAGCGACAAACTTAACTGGGGGCCTGTGGCCGGGATTTGATACACGATCGCCACAAGATCTACGTGCTAGTTGGACAAAGTATTCAGACAACGATCCAGAATCGCCTTTCGCTACTTGTCCGTCAAGCCAGTATCTTCCCGCAAACTACTGAAGTCATCTATTCCATTTGAACCAGCCAGCTAGAAGGAAGTGGAACTGACAACCTCACTGGAGGCCTTTCGACCACAACCGACTACGCCAGCTTGAAGGAAGGAAGCTAGCCGACAACGCTCCAGAAGCGCCTTTCGACAGCAACCAACCGCCATCGCTGTACGTGCGTACCGACAACTCCGCAGAGGGGCCTTTCGATAGCACGACAACGCAGAAGGAAGTCCATTCGACTACACAGCTCAAGGAGAATGCAGTCCATGTTGATCATCATTTCCTGCCTGTGAGTTACATTTAAAGTACCTATTTGTGATAATAATAATAATAATAATAATAATAATAATAATAATAATAATAATAATAATAATTTAAATTATTTCACCTAATCAGTCAAATAAAGTCACTACAATGACTGAGACAGAAATGCTTTCAAAATTTGAATATGCCCAAATTCAGTTGCTACCTGAATTTAACGGAAGCGCATCTTGTAGTTTAGACTATTTCATAGCGAGATGCGATAGTTTTATAAATACTCACAAGAGAGCCCTTACAGTTCCCAACGCAAATATTATTAACGAATTTTTATTTAATGTCGTTAAATCCAAATTAAAAGGAGAAGCTAGTAGTATTTTAGATCTCGATGCGAACTCTAGTTATGAGAAGTTTAAGGAGAAATTAATTAGAAAATTTGGTGATGTCAAAGATGAGAGATTATTAGTACAGGAAATTTCCAACTGTTTCCAAAAGAGAAACGAGAGTTACACAGATTATCATGACAGGTTGGACACTTTAGTCCTACAATGTAAAAGTTTATGCAAATTGAACTACAGAGACCAGATCTTGGAGCTCAAGTTGAGAGAGCTAGATGATCTGAGTCTGAACACTTTTAAAGCAGGTATTTTAGAACCGTACCGAGCGTACCTACGGTATGCTCAAGTTACAGACTTAAGTCAAGCATTAAGACACTGTAGGACCTATGACAATGACAGAGCGCATGAAAATTACATGGATCAATTGAGAGGGACACCGAAATATCCTCTCAATAACAGTGCCAGTCACAAGCCATTCATGCAGACACAACCTAACAGGAACAATCAAACGACACAACCACTAAACCATGCCACTCACAATCCATTTATGTATCCGAGACCACAGAACCATTACTTTCCTCAAATGCGACCTATCGCCAGCCAATCAAACCAACAATTCAGAAATCCTAACCAACAACTAAACTTCAGACCCTTCCAAGGTCCGAACCCACCTACTGCCAGACCACAGAACCAACAACCTTTTAAGCCAATGAACCGACCTTATCCTACACCAAATAACCTTGCACGACGCTTCACGACCAATAATCAAAGGTACCCAACACCTATGTCAGGGGTATCTACCATCAGAGGGAATATAAATACACACGCAGAGGAGACTAACGAATGTGACTATGTACCACCAGAATATTTTCAGGAGGCACAGTCATCAGACTATACTCAGGAAACTCAACCCCACGAATACGAGTTCGAATACGACACAGTCGATTCCTCACTACCTCAGAATAATTATGAAAACCAAGAACAGAATCAGGATTTTCACTTGGTCCCGCCATCTCAAGCGAAGACCTAAATAACATAAGAAACGCTCCCAAACTGCCGTTCATCACTCTATTTGGATTCAAAATCTTGATAGACAGTGGTGCTTGTCATTCAATAATGAACCCATCAATAGCACATGAATATTTTGCAGAATATTTGTTCCGAGAACCATTCTGCATACAATCTGTTCATTCGGAAACAATGGGTGAAGAAAACATACAATTCCCCATTTTTTCAGAATATGAAATTGACACGCCCGTAGAATTTCGAGTCATGAAATGGCACGAATATTTCGACGCACTAATCGGAACAGCTGATTTTGTTAAACTAGGTGCAAAAATAGATTATAAATCAAACCTAGTTACATTAGACAACAAAGACATACCATTCTATTTCCACTCGAACAACAAGCAAGTAAATTTTCAACCTTCACCAGACATGCAGAAAACTGCGATTCCTGTCAATATCGAACAAGCGAATGTATATATTCCAAAGCTTGAACATGAAGGAATATATTTTGCTGATTCAATTTTGCATGCGGAAAACTACCAGGTCATGTACCCCACTGAAACACAGTTAAAACAAGAATTTAACAAACCAGTGTTAGTTGAACCTTTAGAGAACATTACAATACAGCCACTAGAAATAAATTCTATCTCAGACCGCGATATTCAAGAATCTCTCCACAAGGAAGTAGCCTTCCTAGACCATGTTGTTTCACAGAACGGAGTAAAACCTAATCCCGAAAAAATCAAGGCAGTCAAAAGTTACCCTATTCCCAAGACCACCAAAGAAATCAAACAATTCTTAGGACTAGCGGGTTTATATAGGAAATTTATAAAGGACTTTGCTAAAGTAGCATATCCAATGACCCGTTGCCTAAAGAAGGGATCAAAAATCGATGCAGAAAACCCTGAGTACAAATCTGCATTTGAAACACTAAAGACCCTTCTAATAAATGCTCCAGTCTTAGCTTACCCAGATTTCGAAGAACCATTCGTGTTAACCACAGACAGTTCAGACTTTGCCATAGGGAGTGTTCTCACACAGAAGGGACACCCTATTGCCTATTATTCCAAAACCCTAAACCCCGCTGAAAGAAACTACTCCACCATAGAGAGAGAATTGCTTGCCATCGTAGAAAGTAGTAAGCATTTTAAACCTTACTTATGGGGACGACACTTTCATGTGGAAAGTGACCACCGTCCACTGCAATGGCTTTTCACCCTAAAGGATCCCAGTTCAAGACTCTACCGCTGGAAAATGAAATTAGGAGAGTTTGACTTTGACATAAAATATGTTAAAGGGAAAACTAACTATGTCGCAGATGCTCTTTCCAGAATACAAGTAAATGTAAATGATGAAACAGTTTCTAATGTACCCATCACCGGAGATGATACATACCAGAATGAAATGGACAATGAAACTGTACATTCAAATCAAGAAGATCCCATTTTCACTCTAAAAACATCAGAGAGAAATTTGAATCAAAACCGTAACCAACTTATCATAAAATATGGTAACTTTCCCAAAATCCTTGAACAAAAACTATTCAAGAAGTATACCCGCCATATCATGATAGTGACAGAGAAAAACCTCCAACAAGATTTGAATAGTCACCTACTCAAAATTATTAACACGTCAAACAGATATGCCGCCTACTTTGACGACGTAACACTCGAAATCCCATTCATCAGGGTATGTCAGAAATTATTTACGTCAGAATTAATAATCATTAGGACATCTAAATTGCTAGAAGATATTGAAAGCTCAGAGACTCAGAAACAGTTGATATTACAATACCATTCAATAAACCACAATGGTATCATTGAAACATTTGAACATTTTCGAACCAAGTACTATTGGCCACATTTGAAAGAACAAATTAGAAATCTAATTAACCAATGTAACTTATGTCAGAGAAATAAATATGAAAGACACCCTAACGAAGTACCAAACCAAGGCCCTATTACAGCCGACCACCCGTTCGCTCTGATTCATATAGATACTTTTCATTTCGAACAGAACCGCATTTTAACTATACTAGACGTATTCTCTAAATACGGACAAGCTTATTTACTATCCAATGGCACAGCCATGGCAGTTCTGAATCAACTGCAAGTGTATTTCTCACACCATGGATATCCCAAGAGAATTACCCATGATCAGGAAGGAGAATTTGAGAATAGCTTAATTACAGAATACTGTAAAGCTACTAACATTGAATATCATGCCACTACACCTCTGAATTCATCGTCTAACTCCCCGGTAGAAAGACTGAATTCGACCCTCCTCGAAAAACTGAGAATCTCAAGAGATCATGATAAATTCACTCCACTCCCACAGCTAATAACCACTGCGATCACAAATTATAATTCTTCAATTCACTCCACAACCAAACAGCCACCATTCAATGTTCTATACGGCCCGTATTACAAAGCACTAAATCATATCTTCTCCTCGTCTCCAAAAATCAATGAATATATTGAGAGACAAGGAAACCAGATGAAAATCTTAAATGAGAATAAATCTGACCCAGCAAACCCCATTTTCAAACACTCCTATCAAATAGGTGAAAAGGTATATGTCCTAGACCCTCTAACCAGAAATAGGAAGTCCAAAAACCTATATAATGAAGGCACAATAACCAAAATCGAAAAGAACCGAGTATATTGTAAAATGAAAAATGGCAAGACCCATGTCAGAAATTTCCGTGACATTAAACCTAAAAGGAAATCTCTTCCCGTTCCAGATTCCTACCAGGACATGCCACCATCTACACCAAACCCATAACCACATCAGGATTTTATGCGGACCCCATGGGATCTGTATTGGTAATCGATAAGTACCATAAATTCATGGTTCATTTCAATCTTACTACCTTAAAAGAATCATATAAAATTATTGATGATACTGTCTCTAGTCTTGTATTGAAAAGCAATAATACTTTTCCTCACTTAATATACGAGTTAACTGAAATAACCAAAGATACCAGAAAAGAATTAAATAAGCTAATACCTAATACTTCTAACAGAACTAAACGAGGTTTAATAAACGGACTAGGAAAAGTAATTAAGTTCATCTCTGGCAATCTAGACCAGGACGATTTAGATGATTTACAAAATCAATTAAACACTTTAAAACAAAGTCATTCTAATGAAATTAAGCATATAAATAAACTAGTATCATTTACAAATTCAATTGCTCAAAAATTTTATGATGAAATGAATCATGTTAATGACAATATGAAGGTAATTAAAGGTATACTTCGAACAGAAGACTTCAAGATAAATCTACTAGAACACATCCAATACGTGTTACTGTGTATTAATAAATTCCGAAATATCATACGAGTGCTTCAAGAAACCATTAGTCTTTCATTTCACGAGATGACAAATGTAAAAATGCTATCAAGAAAAGACTTAACTAACATTGTCAAACATTTGTTATCAATCTATCCTACACAGAGTATGATCCATACCGATCAATATAATCAGTATGAAAACCTAAAAATGTCAAAAACTCAAGTCCTTGTGCTGGACGAAGAAATGATAATAATCCTTTCCATGCCAATCACGGATGGAAATCAATATAAATTATATGATGTAACCCCTGTACCCACCATTAATAATGTTATACTTGTCCCATCTGAAAAATACTACCTACAAGGTCCAATTATGAAATGGTCTACCGTACCATGTGTTAAGAACACCCTATCATACGTATGTTTATATTATAACACCAGAATCACAAACTGCAACTTAACAAATACTGCAGGATGTGAATTTGCTTCTGTAAAGAATGATGTAAAATTATTTAGACCGCTAAACAAAGAACATATTCTGTTCTTTACAAGAAACCCAGAGGTAATCTTACAAACATGTCCAGAATCCCAGAAATCCATCCAGATTTCTGGACCACAGGTAATTTATTCCAATGAATCTTGCCCTATCTCCAGTATGGGAATAACTTTACAACAAAAACCTACTAATTACATCCATACTTATCCTTTCCTAGGTATCCAGAAGGAACCTTTAATTAAGAATGAAATTACGTTTCATATTTCTCATTTAGATGTAAAGAAAATGAAACTAGACTTAAAACCCATCCCTACAACCTCTATTGATATAAAAACATTTGTGTCTACTAATGTCATCCTTGTTGTACTAATTATAGCAAGTATTATAATCATGTTCAGAAAGAAAATGTATAAATTATGTAAAACTGTAAAATTTAGGAATAAGAAAAATGTAAATGTTACTGAGGACAGTAACATGAAAATAAGGGGGGAGGAGTTATATCCCTCACCGGGAATAGAACCCTCACCCATTAATACTAGTGTATTCGGCTTATAAAAGCTACTTTTATTATTATTATTACTGCTGCTGGCATATTGTATGAGTGTCAAGCAGTTTCAACAGACCTTAGGCAAACTAGTGACCAATACTGGTGAGTCAAGATGTGAGTAAGTTTCAATAACAACTCAGAGTCCAGGATGACACATATCCTGACACATATCCTCAGGCTTGGCAGAATCAGCCCAAACCTTTCCGTGACGTATGTGCCCCACTCCCTGGTGCCATCAGAAACCCCTTCCTAAACTCCTAACTCTTTGCTTCACCTATCCCCTCTTCCCTGGTAATCAACCAGTACGAAGACAATGTATCCCACCCAGAGGGATTGACACGTGACTGCCCTAATTCATATAAAACCCTGGACTCCAAATGGAAAAGGTCTCTTGGAATGTAGTCAGTTAAGAACTACCAACTAATTGAGTTGGCTGTTAGGCGTCAGGCCTCAGAACTTGTAAATAGACTTAAAACTTCAAATGTAATAAGTGTTAGTCAATTAATAAATACAATATTGGACATCTTCGTTTCATTTGGAATAAGATATACTCAGTCTCGTGGAGAACCTGTGAGGACCTAGCTTAACAACTCAACAAGCTAACCACGAACTTGTTAAGCGACAAACTTAACTCACTTATGAATTAGTATCAGGAGACAAACCGCGTGAGGGTAAGACAGCCCAAGCACACCTAAGGGCGTTGTCTAGGTAGTGAGATAGAGAAATAGATGAAAATATTGTCGAATCCATATTTTTCGTGTTGAGGCGGGGACGAAAAAGAAGCGAGGTACAATATTAATCTAAAATTGTATCTAATTCATAGTTTTCGGGTTCGCTAAGATGAATAGTGACACTCCGGATATTCTTAAAAGACGAAGTTCAGAACCCCCCCCCCCCTTTCTCATTGCTAGTGAGGGGAGAGTGTTATATAAAGATAATCGAAACTAGTGCTGAATTCATAGTTTTCGGATCGCCGATATGAATTGCGACACTGCGGATTTTTAAAGTCAATGTTTAGCCCCCATTGCACTAGGGGTGAGGGGGTGAAGTATACAAAAATAATCGAAAATTGTGACGAATCCATAGTTGTCGGGGTCGCTGAGGTGAATGGTGACATTCCCAGCTTTTCTAAATTCCAAGTTCAGCCCACCGTGGGGAGGGGACTGACGGAGGACTGATTTTGAAGAGTAAGCGAAAATAGTGTCGAACCCATAGTTTTCGGGATTACTGTAGTAATTTTAACCAAACTTGGTAAAACCTCTGTCTTATTAACATGAGACAAACTGCGTGGAGGTGTGACAACCCTAGCACCAATAGGAGTGAGGTTCGGTGGGTTGGAGATATAAATATAATCGAAAATACTGTCTTACCGATAGTTTTAAGGGTCACTGAGGTGAATAGTGAAACTCTGTATATTTAAAGCCCAAGTTCAGCCTTTTTTCGCATAATGATGAGAAAAGGTGAAAAAGATATTGTCCAAAATGACCGAATTAGTGGAAGTATACATGTATGTTCCAGCAATCTGTCAGCCAAAATTGATAGAAGTATGACTTGCTATCTGGAAAAAATTTGTGTGGGGGTATGAGTTTCTAGCCCCACTGGATAAAAGTAAAATGTAGAAATAATCGAAAACGACCGATATTTGTATCTAATCCATAGTTTTCGGGGTAGCTGAGATGATCTGTGACGCTCTGGATTCCGTTTAAGTCAAAGTTTAGTCCCAATCGGGAAGGCTGTTATAACATTTCGGGAAATTAAATTTTCCAAAATGACCGAGTTTATGGTCGAATGTGTATATACTATAGCGGAACTATGAACCAATCCTAGTATACAAATCACGTACTATCTGGGGCTGACGTGAGTTTAAATGCATATAGTTTAAAATGATCGGGATTAGTGTTGAATCCATTGCTTGTTTTGGGTCGCGAGGCTGATTGGTGACAGTCACAATCACAACAGAATTCGTGTACATCATATCTATAGCACGGCGGTGAAATACATATAATTATTATTGGTTTGAGAGAATCAAATACTTCCCAATCAATTCGATCTTCCACAAGGACAAAGGTCAAATCGAAATAATACAAGACTTTAAATCAAACACATCAAAAATTTCTGAACTACGTAATATATAGTAAACATCAACCAACATCTTAAAAAGGAGTTCTATAAAAATTAACTTCACAAATAACTAAAGGTAAACACTCAGAAACGATCCGCGAAACGCTGGCTACTGCAGCTGGCTGAGTTATAAAGTGGGGCTATTCTGCTAATTTGTCGGATTAGCAGGAGGTTTTTTCGGTGTTTTGAAATTGAATAAAAGTGCACGGACATGTTATATTATCAAAACAAACTGTAACTTTCTTCGTAAGGTTTCTTCCGTGATGGATACCATACCGCAAAGCTTGACAACTGTGTCAACCACTAGCGAGCATATTGACCCGTGATCAATGGAAATGGATATTACTTGTTGCTAAAATAGTGTGCCATTTTCACTGTTCGCAATGTATAATCTGGAGCAAAAATGGTCGCTATGCCGCGGCAACGTGGGAAGTAACGCGCTAATATAATCGCAAACGTCAAGAAGATGATACTTTTACCAGGTACAAGTAGAGAAGTAAATATGGAAGGCGGTGGAAAATAAATTTATTATTGAAAAATAACTCCATTCGAGAAGGAGCTACCCAAGCAGATCGCTACGGAAGATTGTTGAAAAGAAGACCAGACTCATAAAAGGAGGTTTAGTTGAAGATTAAATAGCAATGTTCAACGGAGGAATCCTACGAGGTAACGAGAACACCGCATATTTACAATTTAATAAAACTGAGAAACAGAACAGCTGGCAAGGTCATTACGTAATCTCTTACGTCACAAGACAGCAAGAAGACGAGGCAACTAGCATTACAATTCGTTCTCAAGAGATTATAGAAGAGTAACAGCGAACTTAAGAAGCTATAGAAAATGTAATCTCATTTTAATCGAAGCTTTAATAACCATATTGGAAAACGGTAGATTTACATTACGATATAATTACAGGAAGCATTAGTAGCAACACATTTCCAAGTCATATAAGGCTTTGTACTCTACGATGACGGAACTGACCATCATTGAATAGCTAACTGCAGAAAGGCAACAAGTCCACAAATCCTGATTTTACAGGAATGACAAAAAACTGTTTGGACTCTTTATTCTCAAACTCATGTTTTTCAATTTTTGTGTATAGTTATTCAACAGTTAGTATGGTCCTAAACGATATATACATAATTTGTTAAGCATTTGTTTTTAAGTGTATACATTGTTTTTAAAACATGGACATGACCCCTTTTTGTAGTAAACGAGGCTTAAAAATGAAAAAAACATTCTAAAATCTTAAGAAACGCTTTATTTATGCAACACTATTGTCATAATGCTATTTTTTTGTATTAATATCATAATAACTGATGTACAGTACTACTTAAGAGTTTCATTTATTCAACTGGTTTTCTTTAATGGACATAGTAGTTACAGGCCATGACGTTATTTCATTCCAAAATCGGAGCTTTTCATCCGGAATATAAACCAAAGTTTTCTTTATATCCACAACATTTGAGTGGTTGATGGGTAATAGAGCTGAATAGGCTTTATTATTTGGTGGTTCCAAGACCTTTATAGTGTTTCGTAAGCGAAAAATATCACTTGTCAATCCAGAGATATGCATACTGCATTCAATCTCCCCCGACATCTCAGAAGAAACTGACATCTCGCGGTATTTTGAAATTGAAAATGTTATTTTGTTAGGTTTTACTACATTTTTCCCATAAGAGTCATTGCCTAAGCATGTTCTCTTGTAAAACTTAGACCACCAAGCCCCATAGTCAATGAAATCTTCAAATGACATTTTTTTACTGTAAACTTTCCAGGAACTTTTGAGGAAGCGTTAATCAGATCAATTACTTCATCAGTTTTATAATACCTCTCTACTTTCCTTAATTTTCTCCTTATGATTCCAAAGTCACGGTCATTAGGCATAAATGAATGTCCCCTAACAGGAAACACCGAATTTATTTTGTCGAATCTCTTAGTTTCACAAAGAGCCATCGTAAGTCTAACAAGGGTGAGGTTGTTGTTTTGACCAGCACAGTTGTCACCAAAAGGGTGCAAAGTTTTAACTTCATCTGAAATTTTGTTTTGTATGTACGACATAAGCATAGAGCATACTTCATTTGAACATTTACCGCCTTCCCCTTCATGATAAATAAAAACAGTCATTTTTCGGGAAGCAATGTCGTGAATTCCAAAGACGTTTCAGCCCAGTTTACATGTACTTTTCCTGCTACTTTAGCCTTCTTAATAACATTACTTTTATTTCTGACTGCATCCTTCCTTTCTTTCTTTTCTTTAAAGGAAAGTCATCTTCATCCCAACAACTCATTTTTCACAAACAATAAAATCATAAACTATAACGAAATTCGTAACTCACAACCACAATGTTATTATTTTAGGTTAAGTTTGGCAGAAATATTGAGAGAAAATGGAATAAATTATTAGCAGATAGTAGCTGCCACTAGCGTCACTGGTGTTTAGAACAGTAAAATTGCTTTAGAACTATTGTTCACAGCAGAAAAGGAACAAGTCCCGGCCATGTTCCCTATCTGCAGTAAAAGCAAAACTCAGACTGTTGCCATACCTATAAAAATGATGGCAGCAATTCCCTTTTAACAGTAACCGGTGTGTCTACCCATTTAGAATTGATTTCTGCTAAAAAGTGAATTTGTGAATTTTGTGGACTTGTTGCCTTTCTGCAGTCAGCGACTCATATATTTCTGTTTCAACTGTGTAGGAAATGGACTACGCCATGTATATGAAGACTGAGGCGAAGGCTGCCTGGTGATGGGGACTTGAAGAAGACAAATCTACTCCCTGATGACCGAGACGAAGCGAAGACCTTCCCAGATGTTCCCAGAGGCTGATACGATGTCGCAATCGCATTGACCGTGTCTTAAGCTTTTGGACATACACAGCAACGTAGGAAGGCAGGAATGAAAGATAAGTTAAAAAATTATAGTTCATGTAAGTAAGTTAAATATCATTTTTTTAACAGGTGCCATTTTATTTTCTTGTGAAGTATTCATGTGAAGTGATATCGTGAATTATCATTACAGAAGTGATGCTACGCGGAGAGGCAATACATTTAATAACATAATAGGTTATTAGGTAGTCATCTGAGCAGAATGACAAGTTCTTTGAGTTAGGATATACTTAACCAGTTATAACCAAACTGTGCGTTCGCAATAAGTTACTGTCAATATTGAGTGAAGATGTTAACGTTTTTCAGCTGTTGATATCATATGACATTGTGGTTAATATTAGGTCTACGTTAGGACATTATACCACGAAATGGAGTTAAGGTAAGATCATATACAGGTTATATAGAGGCCATAGGAAGACATATGAACGGAATAGGAGGAATCTGAAGAAAATTGAGAACAGAATGGGATGATTAAGTGGATGAATAGTGATTATATGGATCTATGCGTCAACCTAAGATGGATTAGTGTAATTATTGTAAGGAAGAGTGAAATACGAGGTGTAAAATATGAAGTAGATGATAAATTATATGAATAATGGTCGAATATTCAGAAGGGTAATGATGGTAATGATTATTGTTTCGTCGAAATTGAAGAGATAGATATTTTATTGACGATGATAAGTCAGTGGACGCATTTTAAGGTTAAGAATAGTTATATTTGATCCCATAATGCATATTTATCCTTCAGTATTCCGTATGTAACACAATGTACGATCCATATTGCGTGTGTATGATAATTAAATACCTGTAGATCATCAAAAACAAATCCACATAGGGAGGATAGTGCGAATTTAGTCTATATTATCACGAATTTCTAACCAAAAATATTTTTACTCAAATAAAAGGATTTAGGATGCTTGTTTAGTCACATAAAATGGTATCACTGGTAAGGTTATCTGTAATTGAAGGATATTGACATTGATTATTAGAGTCATATTGCAAATCAGACTACTAGATGTCCACAAGAATAATATTAAATAGATGTCAGATGTAAATGATGGCAGAATGACAGATAGCGTATAACACATGCCTTGGCACTTAATTTATTGTTTTGATTTTGATTTTTGATTTTTGATGAATATCTTAAGTAGTCAGCAGTAATGATAATTTTGGTTATTTTTAGAGCAGAATGATGATTTAAGGAACTACCTTATTTTTTCTTCCTAAAATGTGAAAACCTTGAAATACCCGAGAACTTTATGTAAATGAGAAGATTAATTAATGCGAGCGAGAAGATCACTTTCCTTTTTATGATAGTTAAAAAACATAATGGTTCTGAAAATGAAATATTAACACCCAGTTAGAGCCAAGGCTGACTTGAATCTTGTGTATTGATTGATACATATGATATATATGTAAATTAATAGAAAAATTTAAGAAATGAATTTCCGAAAAGACAGAGGCAAGAAAGAAACGTGATTTCATTTTTAAATGATATGTCAATTAATGTGCATCAGATACATTTTCTAGACCCCATTGAAAGCTTGTAAGTAATGTGAATTTGTGTTTTTCAGTTTAGATCAAGGGCTTTTCAAATATTTTGCGAATAACAAGTAGATTTAAAGTCAGCTGACGAGAGAATTCGATTCCTATCCATGATATTAAGCTTTTCAACTCATCTTTAAATTCCTTTTTATTTATTAAAGTAATGTTAGATAAATTTTATCCACTCTTTCACTGACTTCTTAGGTTAAGCATGTAGTTTGAAGTGAACCTAGGCTAAGAATTGCAGGAATTTTTGAGAAAAATGAATCGGATCGCGAGATGGAGACGTCCAGTTCGTTAATATGAGACTTAGTCAACCGCTTATTCCGTTTGCCTACTCTGTATACGAACTCATGAACCCGATTTCGACACCGATTGAAGATTAAAGAATAATTTCGAGCTAGTCTGAATCTTTTTGTGACTCGACCGGGACGCGGGAACGGCGCTATAGTGTGGTAATAATAACCTTGAAGGAGAGGAAGATGAAGCCAAGAGTGTAACGCATAATGAAAAGCAATATCAAACTGAAATTTATGTTCAGAACAGTGAAATTACAAAGGCTCCTGCACAGATGCTCCACGTACTCGAGTAATACTAACGCAGCGTATAGAAAAGTGGGAAGTAAAACTAATACGAGAAGGGGGTGACATCATACCGTACCGTTTATTACAAAGAAGACTGCCCCATGTCTGAAATAAACCCCATGGAATTATGTGCCAACAACGTACATAACTTATTCAAAGCCAAACTCAGACATATACCGTAGCTTTTGTTATCCCATTTCAGTGAAGACTGGAAATCACTTCCCGTACTTCGATACTACGTGGATGTGTTGCACAGAGCAGAAGGAGAGGATGTAGTCGGTTAGAATATGCAACCAGATGTTTTGTGAGAAAATATTTACAGTGATTTCTCTCTTTTGATGGTTTAATTCACATTTGAGTTTTCACCAGTGTTCATAGTTAGCTTAGGTACTCTAATCCAAATCAAAGAATGTGGTGTCTAGTTAGAGATTACATATCAATTGTGATTAATCTTTAAATGTTTTGTTGAGTAGATAATGCATCCGAAATGCCTATTCCAAGGGTATAGTATATCTAAAATTACAGGGCATTTTATTACAGCAGTTACCCTTAGTTTACAAATTGCTTTTGTTTTACTAACTTTTTGAAGGACAACAATTTAGTTTATTATTGAATACAGCATTTTGATATTCTATTTAAACCTGAAAAGAATGTTTCGGTAATCGGAATATTTGCAAATCTAAAAACTAATGTGTTCCATGTTGTTGTTATGTTTTCTATTTCTTACGTCCAGATAATTATTTTATTACCAGAAACGTTTGTTACCATATTAAATGTACGTAACTTTCAGTGCCATTTTTGAACGTTCAGTTTAGTGTGAAAAGTGTAAATAATATTATTATGGCATTTCTAATAAAATTAGGCCTGTAGGTATCGCAACTCTGTCTGTTATTATCAGAAAGAGCAATCTTCATGTATGTTGATATCAAAAAGAGCAATGTCCACGAAAATCTTTCGGCTTGTGTCAAAAGGGGCAATCCCCAAAACAAAATTTAAAACATTGAATTACCCATTAATCATATGCTCGATTCTCTTTGATTATTCGTATAAACCCGTTTGCTAGATACATACCATTCAGGTAAGGTGAATTGAAATTAATTAGATAAAAAATTTCCCCTACTGCAAAATGCCCCAAACAATATTTTACGTCACACGTTACATAAATTTCTAAACTTACCACTTTAGTGGCTGTTGCGTACTATATTTTAGTTCACTGTGCTTAAATTGTTATTTTAAAGCAAATCATCGACGTTTGACTCAAACAGTGACGTTGTTCTTAGAACTGGTGGTCATGCGAAAATGTGTGTACAATAAAAGGCAGGGTTTTACCACTCTTATGGTTTAACAGCCGTATTAATAAATGACGCATAACTGCTATATGCGGATTATACACCGTTTGTTACTAATAAGCAGCATTTAAGCCTTGTGTAGATTTTATTGTGAACTTTGATATAAGCTTCTTCAGCCTTTCTTCATATCGGTGAAGCAACGTAAGAATTCCCTGTCCATTAAACAAGGTGATCCAAGCTCTCCAAAGCTGTTCTCAGCTGTTTTATAGATGGCAAAGTCGAAGATACGTTGGGAAGGAAAGGGTAAAACGATCAATGGCAGAAGGCTAAAATACTTGAGATTTGCTGATGTAATTCCGTTACTGGCAAACGGAAATGAGGAACTCCGGATATTAGTTACTGATCTTGCCATGCAATGTGAGTCAATCGGCTTAAGGATGAAACTTTCCAATACAAAAGTCATGTCCAACAAGTTGGTCACTGCAGGTAATGTGAACATCAACAACACGCCGTTAGAGATGGTCAGTGAATATATCTACCCGAGCCAGTTGATGAATATGAAATGTGATAAAAGACCAGAAATTTTGCGACGCATTAATCTGGGATGGAAGGCGTATGGAAGAAATTCAACTGTATGAAGATCAAATATGCCAGTAAATCTGAAAAAATAGTTCATAATCAGTGCGTTCTAGCTGTGCTGACTTATGGCTGTGAGATATGGACACAGGACGAATTTACGAAAGGGAAGCTTAGGGAAGCGATGAGAGGCATGCAGAGGTCAATGCTGGGTTTTAAAAATAATGATAAGGAGAGAGAAGATGACATCAGATCAGACACTAAAGTTGATGACATTATTGAGAGAATAGCCACATTAAAATGACAATGGGATGGACATATTTCTCGAAGGGAAGATGACAGATGGACGAAGCTAGTGTTAGAATGGAGTCTAAGAGTTCATCAGTGGCCTAGAGGAAGACCGCCAGAAAGACAGGACAAAGACAGGGAAATTAACCACTGAGGGTTAAAATTCCCGACCCTGCCGGGAATCGAACCCGGGACGCCTGTGACCAAAGGCCTGCACGCTACCTGGCATAGAACTGCTCGAGACCGTTGCACCTGGAGAGTTCTGCTACAGACATTCCTGAGTTCACGACATAAAGAGGCACATTATGTCATGATAGAACTGGATGGTGATGATGATGTCGTAATTTAATGTCTGAAGCAAATACACAATCCTGTTTAAATATCCGACTTACCCGCATCCAAAGAATGGAAAATAACTTTGATGATCTCCAAGAAATTTGTACCACAGGAGGTTATGGAGGCCGGACATGTTCGTAAAATAAAACATTTTAAGGGACGGAGTGACCAGTTTCTACTAGATGACGAAAGTTCGAGTTCGAGTACGCTCGAATTGTCATTGCCACAAACAAAAACAAGAGGTTGCGAATTTCATGTTCTCACAGCGCTACGGACATGAGCGCGGTATGAGGTTAGTGGCATAATTATTACTGGTGAGAGCAAGATATTGCTGAAGTATCTATATTACTGTACTCTTCTTGTTTATTCGAGCATTCTAATCTACCATGATAACAAGCAGTTTCTTGAAAGGTTTTTCTCTAACATAACCAGCAAAAGTTATCATAAAGGAGGTGAATGTGAAGAAATACGGCAGTGAACTGCAGGAAGAGATTCCTACGGCTTGGAACGAGTGTATACGTGTAGTATAGTAATACAAAACGTATACCAGTTAATGAGTAAGAAAAAAAATCTGCTACGCTTGTACGAGGCTTATTCAATGTATAACTATACAAGTGTTGAACAACTGTATAAGGATTGTTTATTATTAAGACTGTTAATGTAAATGGTACTTCAATTGTGATCATAGATATGTGCTTAATAAGCACCACAAATGCAATAATGCAGGTATTTCAAGCGAAAAGTAATTGAAAGCAGGGGATGGTGGTGATGGTGAATTATTGTTTTAATAGGAAGTACAATAGGACAACCGTTATTTATATAACACTAATCAGAGGGAAAGTATGGAAGGAGTCCGCCACTTAAATAATGAATGTACTGACCACCAAATGTCAAGGGCCACGAAAGGCGTGAAAAATACTCCCTAGACCTCGGGGTTGGAAAAAAACAAGAATTGACTAAGGAGGGTCGTATATGATAGATAGATAGATAGATAGATAGATAGATAGATAGATAGATAGATTGGCATGCAGTGCATGTAAGCTTTTGTAAAGCATTCTTTCTGATTATATTAGGTATGTTTGCAAAATTAATAACTGGTCCGATATAAGGTAGTTTGGTTTTAGGAAATGTTATTCCAGTGAATCTCAACTTGTACGATTCCAGCAAGGTATAGCGGATATCCTGGATTCAGGAGGTCAAATGGACTGTATCGCGACTGATTTGTCTAAAGCATTTGAAAGGGTCGATCAAGGGAGACTACTGGCAAAAATGAGTATAATTGGACTAGACAAAAGGGTGACTGAGTGGGTGGACATATTTCTAGAAAACAGAACGCAGAGAATTAGAGTGGGCGAAGCTTTAACTGACCCTGTAATAAACAAGAGGGGAATTCCTCAAGGCAGTATTATTGGACCGTTATGTTTATCGCAAGATAGTCACTTTAAACTGTAATCTTAATGGTGGTGTTTATTGTTTTAAGAGAAATGTTTTTCCTTGAAAGGTGCGTATGAATATTATTCTGCAATGTGTTCTATAAGTGACGTGTTAGTCTCCGGATCACAAAGTAGTCGGTTTAAACTCTAATGTTAGTAGTGATTATTGTTTTAAGAGAAATGTAACGATTTATTCTGTAATTCGTCGATCGATCAGTGTTCTAGGCATCTGATGTAAAAGGTATTTAGTCCATTCCGTCCTAATTCATAAGGCCGGGTTTGCATATAGCTTGTGCTTGCTAATCACATCGTAGTGATTATTGTTCTATAAGGAAACACATCTATCCTCTGCAGGTTTATCGTTCCGCTGACTATGCGTTTACCTTGGAGTTGCCCTCCTGTCAATTATTATAACTTTGTCCTCCTTAATCTGGTTATGATATGCCAAGATAATAGCGGAAAGGTTTCCTTGTGCATGTCTAAAGATGCATAACTGTAATGGCGCTATCGCTGCAGGTTATTCACACGATGCGAAAAGCCTTAAGCATAAGATCGCGTTGTCATTTTTTACATTTTTATACTTGTTAAGCTGACCTCTTATGCTCCGTTGGAAGAGGAGTTGGAGGAGGAGTAGGGGGAGGACGAGGAAAATCTTATCTTGACAGATGTAAAATACTGACGCGGAAGGGTTCATGCCGAGTAGGGCAGCTTGCTTAATACTCTCTAAAAATGGTGTCGGGAAGGAACTACGTCAAGAAGGGCAGTGTGGAGAACGCAAGTTATCCCTTTTGCGAGTAATCGATTTCCAGCAGAAGACGGACAGTGTGTTTTTCTATGTTGTTACGTAATTTCCTTGGTTCTAGTTTTGAAGATGGTGTTGAATTGTATTAATAAAACTGTTATTTTGTTAAAGTAAATGATGTGTTATCGTAGAGAACAGGCAACTTGCTTTAAAATATGTCCTCTAATATAATAGAACTATGCCGTCTAAGATCGAGAAAGGCGCATCTCTACTGCAGTTAGGTTCCCCTAGATTTAGGACTGTTCAAAACAAACAATGCAGCGTGGCTGAGTCCTGTCAAGATCATTTAAATCCCGCACTCCCGCAGCACTAAGGTAAGTGATGTTCTGTTGCTCAACAAGTGTATGTGGTTGTGACAGCTGTCAAAAAGCACGTGGAGTTTAAATTCCGCGCGCGCCTAAGGGGGTAGCAATGATTTTAGGCCCTGTTAAGATGGCAGCACTGAAGTTAGTTGTGCCCACGTAGTTAAAAGAGTGACGTTACTGTCCATCAAGACCCCCTCGTGTGTGCTTCTACAATTGTAGGGGGTTAACCTTGGTTACCCTCTTCAATTGAAGATCATCTTCGTGGTGAGGGGGACTAGTAGCTCCTTTCTTGCGATGCCGAATTGAGCCCTACTGGGTAACCATTCGGTATACTAGGAGGAGGAAGCTAAAGCACCACCCAACCCTAAGGTGTAACGCGACCCGTGCCGATGGGGTGCATGGCACATGGGAGATGTGTCCTGAACGGAGCCTTCGAGATACTTGGCGCCCTCTCGACGTAAGTAGCCTTACCCGGGTATGCGGGGCTCTGCCTGGGTGGACATATATTTCCCTAGCTCCTCGTGGGACCTAAATGAGTACTGTAGCTACCCATAAACCGGAGAGCTGGGGCCTCCGAGAGAATCACCAGTTCAACTACAACCGATGGGGACTCTTCGGAGATACCCTCGGATAGTACGACCTTGACAGTAAGAGAGCTCACTCTAGAGGTGGGCAATCTACTAGTCCAGAAGAAGAAGAAGAAGAAGAAACAGCGCTCCGGCGCTGAGAAGAGGAGGTATAAGAAAGCTTTTAAGGCCCGGGAGCAGGCCAAAGAGGGCCTAACTCCTGGAGCTGAGAGGCCTTCTACTGCCATGACAGCGACGACTGTGGGGGGATCCAATGGGCACAAGAGGCGGGACCCTGAAAAGGGCTCTGCTTCTAGGGCACAGATGACTTCACCCACCAAGACGCCAGTGGGGAAACGACTTCTGTCGGGGGCAACCCCAGAAGAAGATCGGCGGACCCACAAAAAACCCAAGGTGGAGTATGCTAGGATACCCAAAGCTGGGATCAGGATGGTCATAGTACCTGTAGGATATCCTGACCAGCAGCTAACCGAGAAACAGGTGGAATCTGTGGAGGAGGCTGTCACCGATCTGATAGATGGGCTTCCGGAGCAGGGGCCCATTAAGCCTCAGTTCCTGGACTGCTATCTGTCGAGAGGTGCGGCCGTCATTATCGCAGAGAATGATGAGACTGTAGCGTGGCTTTCTAGTCTTGTTACAGGTATACAACCGTGGGAAGGAGCCAGGCTCACAATTGTGGGCATGGATAAACTCCTTTCCTATAAGAGTGTCATGGTCTGGATACCAGGACAACCAAAGGACAATAACGTCCTTTTGGGAAGAATGGCACGCCAGAACCATGGCTTAAATCCCAACAGCTGGAGGGTCTACGACAGCAAGGAGGAGAAGAGAGGTGTCCGACTTGTGGTCAGCATGGACTCCAGAGATGTGGAGAAAGTGGTGGGGAAGAAGATCTTCTGCGGGGTGTATGTTGCTACCAAGCGCGACAAGCAGAGGACCAACCGCACCACAGACAATACTGAGACCAGCAGGGGTGAAGAGCAGGAGCCCGGACAGGAACCGGGGCCAGCCAAGCCTCAAGATTCATCGCGGGAGACGGAGCTGCATGTTCCGGAGACCGCATAAGGTAAAGTATTGCATGAAAGTAAGGAATGATTACTTTCATACAAGCAAACATACAACATTGTATAGCGGCCTCTAGAGTACTTATTAGAAGTATCCAGAAAGGCAGGTTTTCGGTCGCCCTGATACAAGAACCCTGGCTCAGACAGGGGCATGTCATGGGACTAAAATGTGCAGGCTTCACTCTAATCAGTGGAATAGCAGAGGAAAAGCCTAGAACATGTATACTAGTTAAGGATCATAACGCTTGGGCTATACCAGACTTCATTACTAGAGACCTTGTAGCAGTTCTAGTGAGATATGAAGAGGGCGGACAGCCAAGGGATCTGGCTGTCTGTTCTTCATATTTCCCAGGAGACTCTGAATCTCCACCCGCGCCGGAGGAGTTCAAGAGACTGGTGATATACTGTAAGAAACAAGGACTAAACCTCATAGTAGGATGTGACGCCAATGCTCATCACAGCATTTGGGGAAGTAAACACACAAACCGAAGGGGAGAGCATTTCATAGAATTTCTATGTACAACTGATCTTGAGATCATGAACATAGGTGATACCCCTACTTTCATCAATAACAGGAGTGAAGGGATCATAGATCTTACCCAGGGTTCCATGGGAATCATACAGGAATTTAAAGACTGGAAAATTTCTTTCGAACCTTCCTTGTCGGACCATAGACACATTGTGTTTCATATAGAGGGCTCCTTCGAGATTCCACCTTATAGAAACCCTAGACGAACCAACTGGACGTCTTTCAGGGAGGACGTGAGGAGGGGACTGGAAGGAGGACCCTCAAATATAATTAAGAACAAAGAGGAGCTGGAGCTCAGTGTGAGTTTTCTCACACAGACACTGGTTACCTCTTATGAATTAAACTGCCCAGTTGTTAAGGCAAAAAGAGCAACAGGAAGCTTCAAGTGGAACAGTTATCTTGAACACCCGAGGAGAAACACATGAAGGCTCTGGAATAAACACAGGGAACTTCAGGATCAAGAAAGCCTAGATTCTTATAAAGAATCACCAAGAAGGTATAAGTCAGAAGTCAAAAAGGCTTCTAGGAAATCTTGGAGACAGTTTTGTGACTCCATTGAAAGTCAACATGAAGCGGCAAGGCTTCATAAAATTCTAACCTTGGATGGAAGGGCAAGGCTGGGCTCATTGGAGTCACCTCCGGGTGGATAAACATCCACAGAGAGGGAGACCCTGAACTTACTGCTTGATGCCCACTTTCCAGGTTCAACAGTCACGAATAGTGAAGTAGAATCGAGCGGATCCTTCAGACCCGATAGAAGTGGCTGGAAGGAATCCGCAGAGATTTTACCCCCAGAAGGGTGAAGTGGGCATTAGAACCTTTTGACCCTTACAAAAGCCCAGGAATGGATGGGATCTTCCCGGCGTTTCTTCAGGAAGCGGGTGGGGTCCTTATACCATACGTGGTCAGAATTTTTAGAGCCTGTCTCACTATGGGGTACGTGTACTCCTCGTGGCGTCAGGCGAAGGTAGTATATATATACCCAAACCCGGAAGTTCTTCATATACTAGACCTAAGGATTATAGACCCATCAGTTTCTTCTTAAGACCTTGGAAAGACTAGTGGATAGACATATCAGGGAGAAAGTATTAAGAGAATGTCCCCTGCATCCTCATCAACATGCATATCAACCAGGGAAGTCGGTTGAGACAGCACTACCCCAGCTAGTTTCCAGGCTGGAGAGTGCCTTGGATCAGCAATAACTTGCTATGGTTGTATTCCTAGATATCGAAGGGGCCTTTAATTACACATCTTTGGGCTCCATAGAAGTCTAGAGAGAAGAGGAGTGAGCAGGATGCTCATAAAATGGATTATCGTCTCACTGCAGGGCCGTCAAGTTCTGTTTACCATCAACGCAGTTATGTTGAGAGATAATATAGACAGGGGGTGTCCACAGGGAGGAGTATTATCACCAACATTATGGTGTCTGGTAGTGGATGAACTACTTACCAGGTTAAATGTTGGAGGAATTTACGCCCAAGGCTATGAAGATGACATTAGCCTGATGGCGGTGGGAAATTTCCCCAGTACGGTTTCAGAGCTCGTACAGAGCTCTCTACGTAGGGTGGAAAGATGGTGCCACGACACGGACTTGTCGGTTAATCCCGACAAGACGGAGCTCGTGGTATTTACCAGGAGGAGGAGGCTAGACGGACTGTCAGAGCCTTTCCTATTTGGGAAAAGATTAGTTAAGACAACCTCAGTTAAGTACCTAGGGGTAATCCTTGAGGCAAGACTGAGTTGGAAGAAACACATAGACCATAAGGTGGATAAGGCTCGCAAGATTATGTGGGCCTGTCGCAGGGCCGTCGGAAAGACTTGGGGCCTAGGATTTAAGGTGGTCCAGTGGCTCTATATTTCTATTGTACGGCCCACGATCACCTATGCATCTTTAGTCTGGTGGCCAGGTTCGGAGTGTAAAACTGTGAGCACCAAGTTAAACAGTGTCCAAAGACTAGCGTGTCTAGGAATAACAGGGGCACTGGATACTACAGCATTATGTGCAATGGATGCCATCCTAGGTCTTCCCCCCTTACATTTATATGTTAAGGAAATAGCGAGAATGAGTGCCTACCGCCTCTGGTCACTCGGAGGATGGTCCTTCAAGAATCCGAATAGAGGTCATACCTCTATTCTCACAAGGCTTCACCAGACCTGCCTTACGACAATGATGATCGGGGACCTGATGAAGCCTAGTTTTAATTTGAATTATAAATTCACAGTGGTGATACCTACAAGGAAGGAGTGGGCCGTGGATGCTGTGGCCCGTCTTAGGTCTGGGGGCTGTACATGGTACACAGATGGCTCGCGGACAGAGACGGGCACAGGCGCCGGGGTCTGGGGGCCTAAGACAAGGCTCTCCCTACCTATGGGTAAATACGCTACTGTTCTCCGGGCCGAAGTATACGCAATACTGGCCTGTGCTGTATATATATGGAACATGCCTGGACACAGAAGATGCATCACTATTTGCAGCGATAGCCAGGCAGCGTTAAAAGCACTATGTGCAGTTAAAAAAACATCAAAAATGGTATGGGAATGCCAAAGGATGCTAGACCAGCTGTGTGAACTTAGCTCAGTTACCCTATTATGGGTCCCTGGGCACACAGGTGTCAGTGGAAATGAATAAGCTGATAAACTAGCGAAACAAGGGTCAAAAGGTCCTCTCATAGGACCAGAGCCCTTCCTGGGAGTGTCACTCCGAAGCGTGAAACTGGTAATATCCCAGTGGACAAACCAGTCTCACTTAGACATTTGGAAGACGTTAACTATAGCAAGGCAGGCACGTGAACTTATCAAAGGGCCTAGCCAAAGTTATAAAAAGGTCCTGATAAATTTGAATAGGACCAGAATGCGAATGGTAGTTGGACTGTTGACAGGCCACAATACCTTACAGAGACACCTACACATCATGAAAATCAGTCAGGATCCGATGTGTAGAAGATGCGGTAGGGAGGAGGAGACCTCCGCGCATGTGTTATGTCAGTGCGAGGCTCTTGCAAGCACTAGACATCGATACCTTGGCTCACATTTCGTGAGCCTGGAAGACATCAGGAATGCCAACATCCGGACACTGGTATCCTTTATAGGAGCACTAGGACTGGACTAGGCAAACCCGTTTAAGGGACACAAAGGGTCTTCACAGACCTACGTGTGGATCCCTGCGAAGGCAGGGTTCACCCATTCTTTATCTATCTATCTATCTATCTGTCCATCAAGATAACATCTGTCAAAAAAGCACATGGATTTCAAATTCCGCACCCCCACGTGCATAAGGTGGCAACAATGTGGTCTACACAGTCAAGAAGGCAGCACTAAGGTAAGTGATGTTCTGTTGTCCTCAAAAGGATCCGTCAAGATGACAGCTATCAAAAAAAGCACGTGGATCTTAAATTGCTCGCCACCACATGCATGAGGTGGCAACAGTGAGGTTTAACGCCGTCGAGATGATAGCACTGACGTAAGCCACATTCAAATGTTTAAAATTCCGAGCCCGCATAGTTAAAGATGGCAGCTGTCATCTTGACAGGTGTCAAAAGCGTGCACGTGGATGTTAAATTGCCTGCAACGACATGCATAAAATGAGGTTTAGCCCCGTGAAAATGGCAGCACTGAGGTTAGCCAGGTTTACTTCTTTAAAATCCATGCCCACGTGGTTAGTGATGGCAGCTGGATTTTAAATGGATTTTAAATTCCGCACTCTACGTGCATGAGGTGGCAGCAATAAGGTTTGGCTCCATCAAGATGACAGCACGGAGGTTAGCGATGCTCTGTTGTCCTTATAATTGAGGCTAGGGTCCCTCAAGCGTCAACTGTCACCTTGACAGCTGTCAAAAAAGCACGTGGCCAAGCACGTGGCTTTGTTTACAAACACGAGCACGTTGTAGTGACGACACGGTCACGTGGTCATGACGCCATAGGTTCTATGACCTTAGCAGAAGAAACGCTGACGCTGAGATTTGGGAACCCCTTTGCTCCTCTACTAACGACCTATATAATACTTCATAGACTGCTTGAAGGGCTCACACAGCCCTCTTAGCTGCGGAAAGCTACAGTAAGTCAGCCATGCCTCCTGAAGCCACTCTTTAGCTGTTAGTTGTCAACATGATAAGGTGCCTAAGTCCTGTTCTGGAATTAATTACGTGTATACGAGAAGATATATATCATTTTATAAGTGAATATTTGTTCTTTTCTAACCCACGCGAACACGGCGGAGCGGCTTTCAACTTTCAACTTTCTTCTTCCAGTGGATGTAGTCTAATACAGGTCCTTGGTTTGAGTGCTGTTGCATCTAGTATTTGTAAAAAAACATTCACGAGGTCTGCTTTATTATTTTATTCCATTGGTTAAATAATTTTCCGGTCATTGTGATTTATTTTCTTTTCTATATATTATTATTTGTTTGAATATCTTCATTTTTTGTACTGTGTGAGTCTAAATAAGGCATCTTATTACGGAAATGTTTTGACGAAGTAGTGTGAACATTGATGGGAGATGAAAGTGACGGAACTGACTTTGAGGATATTGAGAATTAACAAAGAGAGTCCGAGTCGAATTCGGAATGTGTATCTTAGCATCTACTATCGGAAAGTGAAAGTGATGACGAGCATGTATACATCAACCCATCCTTATAGCCCGGTCTAATAATTGCATGTCGATACATTTTCCCTATTAATGTCAAATATATACCTATGAGAGAGATGAATTGTCTACTAGTTCATTGAAAATATATTACTGCCAACTTGCATATTTTCGCTGCCGGGACAAAACCTCCTATGTGAAATATTTTAACTTATAACTTTGGCCGGTAAGGTTCTGTCATCTAAGGGTCAGTATTGTGTGAATATCGTCAAGGCATTCTCGCTCTCCATAATGTATGTGCTTCGGGTCAGTATATCTAAAACTATATTATCGCTTATTAGGTTTTGTACTGGCAACGCCGATATCTCAGTTTGTTCTGACATGTTTCCTTCTAGGGTACATACTGAATGGTCAAAAGTTCATTGTTATTCCGAATTCAGGAATTAAACTTATTGTACAGACTGTACATTTTTCTAACCAAAATATTTGTGCAATTTAGAGCCAAACTAACAGTCCTCAGATTAGCAACTTCACACCTACATATTAAAAAAAAGAGTTTTGTCTATACATTTCAGAGAACTTAAAAGAACAGTATTTCTGTTTCGGTCATGTCAACAGCAAAAAAGGAAATGCGTTTTTTCCGTAATGTCTGCCTGCCTGCCTGCCTGCCTGCCTGCCTGCCTGCCTGCCTGCCTGCCTGCCTGCCTGCCTGCCTGCCTGCCTGCCTGCCTGCCTGCCTGCCTGCCTGTATGTATGTATGTATGTATGTATGTATGTATGTATGTATGTATGTATGTATGTACGTATGTATGTGTGTGTATGTATGTATGTACGCGCATCACGATAACATGGCTGAAGGGAACTGAATGAAAATCGCTATGTAACGTCGCAATGAAAGTCACAAAAATGTAGGCGATAAATAATTTTATTCACACTGAGTGAAGTGGTAGTTTAGCTGAAGGCCAAGAATGTATTTTCAAATATTTGTGTTATTAGCGGTCCTATCGATAAATACTACATAACTAAAGTTATAAAATTTTATTTACGACCATTAATGTTTTATACATTTTTACCTTACCGGCTAAGATAACAGACACATTCATGAATTTTGATTTTGTAGCTAAGTCCATATCAACGCCGAGCTACGGGAAAATAGGCGAACAGAATTTAATGAAAATCCGTATGTAAGGCTGGGGAATAAAGAACTACTGTCTACGCTATAAATTATTTTATCCACCCTGGTTGAAATGGTAGTTAGGGGAAAGTGCCCAAAATTTAATTTGTAATTACCTACGTTATTCGTCTTATCGAAAAGTACTACATAACAAAAGGATAGAGAATACAATTTCCGATTATTTATGTTTTATTCAGTTTTACCGTACTGACTATGATAATATTCGTGGTGGTGGTGGCGGTGATGGGGGTGGTGGTGGTGTGTATTGTTCTAATATTACAAGAAAACGAACGATCGTTTGCATAATCAGACAAGACGGAGAAACGATAAGAAGCAGGAATCACTTTATATTAGATGACCTAATATCAAAGAATTGGAAGAAAACTAAATGTGAAGGCCTACAATACAGAAAGCTCATAAAATTGATCAATGATAACGTTAAACTGACCACTGCTTGGTGCGATGGGCTTTGTATCTTCTGCTGCCACTCATCTGTGATAGACGGGATTACTGTCGTGTAACGAGTATAACAGCCTGCCTGAATATTCGTGGGAAGTAGCTGTGGAGTTAGTTAACACTCTTCTTCTGCGTGCCATTTCCTCTGGTTCATAAATTCTCTTATATTACTGGCACGCAGCTCACTGGTTCTTCATAGTATTCCAGCTAATCAATCCCTACTCTGAGGGACTGATTGGAATGAGCAATGTGCACATTTAAGGGAATAATGGTAGAGGAATGTTCACGTCTGTTTGAGGCTTGGTCATTCCAGCTCTGGAAACTCATCAACTTGATTGTGACTGATCGTAGGCAAGAGGGCCTGCCATTACACTTAAAATTCCCTAACCCAGTGTCCACACAAGAAAAGTCGAATGATGACTACGCCGTCGCATTTCTGGGGTAACGTTAAAACAGATGGAATTTAATAAAATCTTACTCACAACTTGTACACTACTTAACCTACAATTCTGTGTTCAGTGCTGTAAATCGGTGAATTGATGATTGGAATACATTACCTGCAGTTGTCTTAGAGCCTTTTCTCAAAAATATAAGGTGCTTAAAGAATAGATTCCAGCATTCTTTAAATTGTGTGTAAATGTCTATGTGGTGGTGTTATATTTTAATGCATTGCTCAACTACTGTAAATTGTAATATTAGGGCATATTAATTATTTATTGTATGTGTGATTTTGTATATGAATGTGCTGTACTTAAAATGCTAAGAAAATAGTAACTGGACCACTCCCTCTACAGTAAGTCATAGTATAATACATTGAAATTCGTAAGGTACGTGTAAATGTGTATGTTACCGTGTTGTAATGTTAAGCTAGTAGTAAGCTCAGTCAATAGTATTTTAAGCCGCAGTGTGAAGTACTGGAAATAATTAAGTTGTATGTGAATTTGTAAATGATGAAGCTGGATTTTCAATATTAGACTGCTAGTATTTCTGTTTAATATAATTATTATTCCCATGGAATTGCTTGTGTACGTTTCTTGTTCAGTTGTTGTCGTTGTTGGGTGATTATGTTTCAATTTTATTACCAGTGACAATTGCCACCGGGATATTTCCTAACTCAGATATATTTGATAATAATAATAATAATAATAATAATAATAATAATAATAATAATAATAATAACAGTACACTGTCTCCAGGCTAAAAACTCCGTCATTGTAAGGGAACAGGTTAAGGAAAGGGATACAATGAAACCACTAATTACTTCAATATTTGTTTATTTCGGCTGCATGATTTTTCAATACTGTCTTCCGTTGCAGTAACCTACCCGCACAGTATATTCAAGAACTGTAAAGGTAAAGAATTTCATTAGTAAGACTGAGATTTATCTTGAATTCAAGTTAATATAGGCTGAGAAATAACCCAATCATTGAAATATTCAAAACAAGCAACAGGATTGTTAATGAGGGAAAGTGAACTAAACATTTTTTGTTTTACTCTAGGCCCTACAGTTACTTACTTACTTACTGACGTTACTTAAGTCATTCACATATGATATATATATATATATATATATATATATCACCTTGGGTTTATCAGTAAAATTCAAACCTGCACAAACGACCAACAAAAATTGCAACAAAGAGGAGGGGGCACATGAAGGAACAAGCACAGACATCGTGGGACTGTTTAGAGCTGGGTAGGACTATGATGATAGGCAAGTGGGTCAGCACGTATTAATGGAAGCTCTGTCATGTAGATGTAACCGGTGATGAGAGAGCCAATGCGGCATAGTTGCCAAGTAGTCGTTAAGTATAGGTTATCTGAACAATGTAATAACAAACAAAATTCATATTTCAAATTAGGGACACTCTTTCAAGTCTAATCACATAATTTAGGGATAAATCTGGAGGATGTTTCAAATACTGAAATCAAATTCATTTTTTTCCAAATATATGTTTTGCGTTCTACACTCGGATCAAGCACAATAATGTTTTCTCAATAATATTAACATCCCTAAACATTATCGGAATTTTAATGCGACATATTCAGGTTTATAAAGATAAACTGGAGACGACCAGTAGAAAGCAACCGCTATTCAACAAAATGTGAAGCCCGGCTGATAGCACAGGGTATACAGCTGAAACATGCTGCGGTTAGAGTCAGTGAAAATGAAATTAGAGATCGTATTAGCGATGCCGAGGGAAATTAGATGAGTGAACTATTAATGAAAATGAAGGATCTAGAATATGCTATACTTAAGGTACACAAGAAAATAAGGATAGTCTCTGGCATGGAGAAAGAGTGTATTTCCGGAAATATCCTAGATGGACCTGGAGGCCTGGGCTTAGGCGTTGTGCAATAACTTAAAATTTGGAGGACATGTATTCAAAGCACTCCCAGGAAAAATTCTGGATGGATGAGAAGGATGGACTTAACGGGTTTGATCTGTGAAAAGAGAATGCCGATACGCCTGAAATAGGAAATATACCGTACAGTTGTTCGTCGAGTCGATATCTAAGGAGCGGAGTGGTGGACAGTTAGGACGAGAGTAGAGGACTAATTTCACGGTATGGAGATCCTTGTATTGCGCTGGCCAAGGGATTCTCTCGACAACATTACAAACGACTCTATTCGGAGGAAGATTAGCTTTGCCAGAATAAATTAGAATATGTGCCAGAGGCGACTCTAGTTGTATGTCCACATCACGCGCGCAGCACGTTACACCATCGCGAATACTGCCTACCACCTTAAAGTAGTGGAACTTGACAAATGGGAAGGCCAAAACAACGATGGAGGGATGCTATTAACGCCCAAATAAGAGCACTCGCTGAAAATGGGATTCCTTCATCCAATAAACGGACCTACACCGGTAAGATAAACGCTTGAAAGAAGATTAAGAAGAGTAGTTAAATTCCGCATATGTTGCTGTTTTAAAACCGAATCAGTATATTTCCATAATCCATTTCAGAGATACACGAGTAGCTACGTACCCTCAGGATGTTCGCATAAGAATCTCCCTACACCACACTTGCCATTTAAATCAACCTTTCCGTGCTCATACATCAAGCATTTTGGTGCGATTTCCAAGGTACAAAGCCTGTTTGGACAATGCGATGGTGGCCTGGATAATGTCTGCATAACTAAAAGTGACGCTGAAAGCAGACCAAACGACAATCAGGAATTAAATTCTGCTCCAAATCAAATAAAAACAACCGCGATATATTTGACAGCCTGAGAAAAAAATAAACTACCTTTTTCCTGTATTACAGGCAATTTCATCTCAGTTTCATAAAATATATAGAATGTTTCTATATTTTAATTAATAATAAATATTATTAATAAATACAAAACAACTGGATGGCAATGGCCACTTTCAGTGGTGTGATAATGAGCTAAAGTTAAAACATAATTACCCAACAACAACAAAAAAAGTAGAACAAGTAATTCCTGGAAAAGAAAAATATTAAAAAGTATATTATTAGTTTTGCATTCTCAAATGTATTAAATGTTTAACATTACGGTTTAAAATACTACAGGCTTAGCATAATACTATCTTAAAATTACTAGAGAAAATTAAGTACAGTTAAAACATAACTGCACAACAAGATCAAAAACAACAACGAGAGTACAAGAAAACAAGAGTTCAGTTGAGACAAAAGAACTGGATGAAACACTACAGCATTCTTGAGCAGCCATTATCTCCAGGCAACAGAACGCTTCTTAAGACCTTAGTGCTCGATATCAAGATCATGAAGCAGTTAAGGGCGCAGCAGGAGGAGGAACTCATCCAATGGTGGCAAAATCTTTTGACTTGTGTAAAATCTGATAGAAAAATATGAGTGTATAACAGGTACACTCTTGACAAAATCTAATGAACCTATAAATAAAATGTTTGTTGTGAGTATGCACAGATTTGTGTCGAAATGCAAAGTTAAAGTACCTCCGTATATGCAATGTTCCATGGACGGGGCAGAAGAGAGGAGAAAGATTAGTAGCGAAGAGGTTTGGGAGGAAAAGTGAAGAATGATCAAGAATTGTTAAGTTCTATTCTGCAGTAGTTGTCAAATTTCAAAAAAATCGTTCACTACTTAACGAGAAAAATATTTTCATGAATACTCCACACCCTGCCCTTCAATGTTGACGTGGAGGAAAGGGAATTTACAAGGAAACAGAAGAGAACTTTCCATTAAAGAAAGAGGGAAAAGATGGGATGAATTAGGAGGAGTTTTACAGTCACAGCTAATGGAAGTTATCCGAAAACCAAATAGGAATTCTAGTCAATGCTTAATGGTGCCCCACCAAAATATTCCACCCAGTGAAGACGGAATGGTAACGGGAGATCTGAATGGGCACGTAGGTTCAAAAAAAGCTCGGCTTCGAGAGGGTACATGGAATGTTTGGATATACTAAACGGTCGGGCTGAGTGGCTCACGTGGTTGAGGTGCTGGGCAGGTTCGAACCTGGCTCAGAATTGTGGTATTTGAAGGTGCGCAAAAACGTCAGTTTCGTGTCGGTAGACTTACTGGCACGTAAGAGAACACCTGCGGGACAAAATTCACGCAAATCGAGGTCTCCGTAGAAAGTAAATATTATTTTGTAGGATATAAAGCAAATATTATCATTCTTGATATTGTACAGAAAGTAATAAAGATGACCAGATTATTTAAAAAAGCCTAAGCATATGGGTATACGTTGTTGAATACATTTTTCTGGAAAAGGATGGCCACTTGGTAACTTAGAATAGTAGAGGAGTATCATTCCAATTTGTTTACATTTTAGCCAGAAGGGAAATATTACGAAATATCGAAAAGAGAATAATTATACGTAGAGAACCTCTTAAATTTCAACACAAACTCCTAGTTGTTAACATTAAAATAAAAACAAAACATGCCTGACAATGTATAAGCTGCCAGTAACAATAAGATGATGTAACCTGTAGGAGGACTCTGCGAAGATTTATGCAACTTGAGTGTTTTGCAGAGGCACCAACAAGAAGTTCGAGATAAGCAGTGAGAGTGGTCTAGTTGCTCCTCACTTGACAGAGTATCTACCAAAAGAATCGTTCATCAAACGAATGGAAAAACTATCGTAAGAATAGAAACATGTCGGTGATGTGTGGAAATTAAAAGGGCAGTTGAGGGAAAATATATGCTTCAAGAACGGGATAACACCAAGCACAAGGAAGCCAAGAAAGTCGTAAATATTGGAAAAGATATAGGCTACTCCCTGTTCTCGGAAAGACTGGAAAGGATACTGCGTGAAAAGGAGATCGTTATGTGGATCTCAGAGTGGAGTGGTAGGCAGTAGAAGGCCAGCTAGCTATGGGACGATCAAAATTAAGACAGAAATCCTGCATCAGGAAGGATCCGAGTAGTACCAATGCTGTAGAAGATCGAAGGTAGTGGAGGAGAGTTACCAGAAAAGCGGACCTTACCCAGTGTGATGTGGTGTATAAGAAGATGAAGAAAAATTACATGCACCCATGTTTTCCTAGTATTTCACAGGCACGTTAAAAAGCTGATTTATGGGCATGCTTCCTTCACCCACTTGAAGGAGATTCCAGTGTGGTAACTGCCAATGATATAATCTAGGTTGTTGTTCGGTATAGAAAAAAGCAAAATCTGAAGGGGCTGGAGGTTTGTTTTTGTTATGGTCTATTGAGGGGATCATTAAGCTATGAAAGAGGTAACAACAAAAATGTTTCTCAAAAGTTTTACCCGAGTATCGGAAGATGACAAACTTTGACCAAGTAAGGTTAACGGGGTGGACTCGTTTGGGGAACCGCGGTCCTCTTTCAAAAGTTACGAACTGCTTGGGGTCATTACCAATTATAAGGGGGTGAAGCTGATTCCTGCTCGTGGTGCCCCTGCTAAGGTAGCTGGAATTGAATCTCCATTACCGAACCGAACGTCAGCATCCCAGAAGTACTAGATGGCAACTACTCTTCAAAGGCCTTTTTCAAGGCCGAAAGTAACTATATTATGCCATAACGTAGAAGGTCTATCACCAGCTAAAGAGGAACTATCGAGTCAACTCTGTCAAGCTAATAACTGTGACGTGCTTTGTATTCAGGAAACGCACAGAAGTGACCATCAATGACGTCCAGAAATTGCTGGTTTACGACTTCTGGCTGAGAGACCACACAGCCAGTACGGAAGTGCAATATTTGTTCGTCCTGACATTCAGGTCTTGTCAACAGCTGTAACAGATCACAATAACATTGAAATAATAACAGTTGAACTTAGTAATTGCACTATCTCATCAGTGTACAAGCCACCAAGTATTGATATTTCCTTTATGCCCCCTGATAACTTTTGCAAGCAAACTACGAAATATGTAGTCGGTGATTTCAACAGTCATAGTACAGTTTTGGGGTATGCACATGATGATGGAAATGGGGATGCTGTATTGCTGTGGGCTGATAATTTTCAGCTTAACCTTATATATGACAGTAAGCTTCCACCAAGTTTCAACAGCGGTCGATGGAAACGTGGTTATAATCCAGACCTTATTTTCGCCCGTGAACATGTATCTCAGCAGGTGTGAAATCAGTTTGTTCTCCTCTACCCAACTCTCAACATCGCCCTATTATGTGCCAAATAACCACTGTAACACGACCGAATACAGTACCTTTTCGGACAAGGTTCAACTTTAAAAAGGCTAATTGGGAAAAGTTCAGCAGCACACTTGACAGCTTTATAAGGGAGATTCCTCCAGAACCAGAATCTTACGACACTTTTGTTGATGCAGTATCGAGAGCCTCTCGTTTATCAATACCCAGAGGTTGCAGAACACATTACTACCAAGGTTTAACTGCTGATGCAAAAGTCTACCTAGAGAAGTACCTTGCCCTCTTCGAAGTAAACCCTTTCAGCAAAGAGACAATTTCAGCCGGACATGACTTACTCTCTTCAATATCAGAAAACAAAAGGAAAGCTTCGTTGAAACTGATGGAGGAAACAAATTTCGCAGTTGATAGTCAATAGGCTTGGAGGCTTCTGAAAAAACTGAACAGTGACCCTACTAAATGCTCAGTCCATGCTAATGTCACAGCTAATCATATTGCTTCACAGTTGCTTAATAATGGCAAATCACGATCAACTATTAGGAAATCAGAGTCAAAAATTGTGACCGAGGAATCTGAGGCTATCAGTACTTTAGCCAGACCATTTAATCTCACTAAATTAGAAACTGGTATTACAATGTGCAAAAATGGTAAAGCAGCAGGTTTGGACGATATCTGCACTGAGCAAATAAAGCACTTCGGTTCTGGAACAAAATTGTGGCTTGTGGAATTATTCAACAAATGCCTAGCATCATACAACATCTCGAACATTTGGCGGAAGATACGGGCGATTGCAGTCCTAAAACCAGGCAAAAACCCTGAAGGTCCAAAAAGTTATAGACCTATATCTCTTCTATGCCACTTGTATAAAATCATGGAACGAATGATTTTGAATCGCCTCACTGAAGTTATTGACCCACTTCTTATCCCACAGCAGTCAGGATTTAGACCTGGAAGAAATTGCACCTCCCAGATTTTGCATCTAACTCAGCACATTGAAGATGACTTTGAGTTTTAAAAAAGTCACAGGCGTAGCATTTGTTGATCTCACAACGGCGTATGACACGGTAAACCATAGACTCCTGTTAAAGAAGCTTCACAATCTTACTAAAGATCTTGAGTTAACACGACTGGTAGCTACACTTCTTCATAACCGTCGATTCTTTGTTGAATTTCATGGTCGGCGAAGTCGCTGGCGAACTCAAAAGAACGGCTTGCCTCAAGGAAGTGTACTGGCACCTTTGTTATTTAATGTATACACAAATGATCAGCCACAGCCTCAAGACACCAAGAGTTTCATCTATGCTGATGACCTTGCTCTCGCTGTCCAGTCAGATAGTTTTGAAGCAATAGAATGCACCCTGAAAGCTGCCCTAGAAGAACTCGGCAACTACTATGATCAAAACCAACTTGTGCCAAACCCGAGCAAAACCCTAGTTTGTGCATTCCATTTACGACATCGACAAGCCAACAGAAAACTCGTTGTGACATGGAATGGAGCTACGCTAGACCACTGCTTCCATCCCAAATACTTGGGCGTCACCCTCGATCGCAGTCTCACCTTCAAGGTGCACTGTATGAATGTAAAACAAAAGGTCTCTACCAGGAACACACTACTTAGAAAACTTGTTGGATCTACTTGGGGCACACATCCACAAACTGTTAGAACTACTGCACTAGCCTTATGTTACTCCGACGGTCCAGCTTGGTACAAATCTGCCCACGCAAAACAGATTGATGTGACACTCAATGAAACTTGTAGAATAATTACTGGTGTCCTGAAGCCAACTCCTCTCGAGTAAATCAATTACCTTGCCGGTATTGCTCCTTGTGATGTCAGGAGAGAGATTGCTGCTAATAACGAAAGGCTTAAAACAAATCTAATGCCTTCACATCCACTCTTTGGATACCAACCTGCCCAACGAAGACTGAAGTCGAGGAAAGCTTTTTTTAACATCTTCAGAACACCTGGAAGGATCATCGGACAATGTCAGGATTACCAAATGGAAACAAAAGACCCCTGGCCTCTTGAAATGGATGGAACCACGGGAAGTGTTGCCTCCCGGTCACATCGAGGACTGATTGACTTGGAGGTCCTTAAACAGACTTAGATCTGGAGTGGGTAGAACCAGAGCGAATCTACATAATTGGAACTTCTCCATCGATACGGCCTTTTGTGACTGTGGTGAACTTCAGACAACCAAACACCTGCTATGCTGCCCACAGTGCCCATCAAACTGCACAATGGAAGACTTGGTGCTGGCCAATCCAAATGCCCTTGAAGTGGCCAAAGTTTGGGCCGAATCGGTGTGAGATCTGTATGACATATATTGTTGAAGACCTTTTACTTGTATATATCTGTGTATATAGTTTGTTTCTTTTAAACGTAGTATTATTCTGTTGCACTTCTGATTCGAATAAAGAAAGAACCAATTATAAACCAAAGTATATCATAATAAGAATGCTAGTTGTTGCCTAAAGTTCTCTCATACATTGTCCATAATGGAGCAGAAGGTCGAATGTTTTATGAATCTTCAAAACCATAGCAGAAATGTAACAATTCTGAAACTTCGAAATAATAACATGTTCCATACATATGTTAAGAAATAAGATGGTCTTCATTCTTGTCGCTGAATCTGCTCACTTGTATAGTACAGCGAACAGTGCTATATCTTATAAGGGAAATTACTCCCTTCTCTAATTGTAGAAGTATGATGTTACCTATCACAGGTGGCATTATATTTTATATGAGCCATTACACGTGTAACTGCTGAAGTGATGTTACAAGCTACGTTTTCATTGTTATCGTCCTCACAGCCGATGGAAGGAAGATGCACTTAAACACTGCTGCAGAATTAAATTCTTTGATTAAACGGTTAGGCGAAAGTAGCACTAAGAAGTAATTGTGATTGTGTTCTTTTTATTGCTGTGGTATAGTAAGCCTATTCTATGTTTTAGGTTCGTTATGGTTAGTATGTCTGCTTGTTTGTGTGAATTAGCTCGAAGTTATGTCGATGCTATGTCGAGGTAAGCCGCTATATGTTTATTGCAAACTTCTACCTGAGGATTTACGTATAACAATGTCAGTCACTTCTTTTGCGAGCATAGACTAGCACAGACACCACCCCTCCTTTGTCTTTAGCACCGATTTCTAGTTTTACTCCTCTTACCTCTCTCTCTCTCTCTCCCCAGTTTCTCTCTCCAGATCTATCTGTTCGTAGTATTTAGAAACGGAAGGTTTTCACGCGCTTTGTTGTGTGCTTATGTTAACAGTCAATCTAATGTAGCTCACCATGATGAACTGATAGCCATATTTGAAAACAGTTTCTTTCATGTAATAGCTGTAAGTGAGAGTTGGCTATGTAGTCCAATTCCTTCCAGTATGGTTGAAATTCAAGTGTATCGTATTAATCTATTTGATAAGTTCATCAGGCGTGGAAGTGGTGTTGCCTTGTTTTGTAAGCTTCATCTCAGGAGTACAGTGGTAAAAATGTCTACCAATACTAAAAATCCTGTTCCTGAATTTGTGTGTGCTGATATTATTATAGACACCGTTACAGTACTCATTGGGGTTGTATATAGGCCTCCAAATGCTGTGGGCATTGGTGAGTTAGAGGACAATTTATTGAGACTTTTACGATCTTACGAAATCCTGATTATACAAGGCGACTTTAATACAAATTTGTAAACTCGGAATAGTGAAACAACACGTTTTCGAAATAGTTTTTCTCTCCTGTGACATGACAATATTGCCCTCGGAAGGAGCTAACCACGTTCATACTTCCACCGTCTCTTCTGATAAATCTTATTATAACCAATAATCCACCTGTTCCTGAAATATCAACTCATGATCGTATATACTTAGCGCCTTCGCTAAGGGTTCCTAAATATAGGTCGAAATACGTGACTTTTAGTGACTTTAAGAATATAGATTTCCATCGCCTAAAAGAAGATGCAAGTAACTTAATTGTCCTTGTGGTGACATAATACTAATGAATGATATCACTCCAGTGGTCGCGCGAAGAAAAGTCACGTCAGTGGTCGCGCTGATCACAATTGTGATCCGTACTTTCTTTGTGATGTAAGGCTATTCTATGCTATTTATTCAACGAATATGATTATGCATTATGAAAGGAACTTTATTTTGTGCACAATATAATATAATCATGTATGCCTTTATAAGAAATACCTGAAAATTACCGGACATTGTAATTTGTATCACTTAGTCCCTCCATAAGGTATCTCACTGTCTGGTTCATTCAGCCATCGATTTATATTCTCATAGTCATCCATTTTGTACTCATATATCAATAATTAATATAAACTCATAACACGGAGTAGATATATGCACATGAACTGAGATTAAACACCGTAATAAGAAAACAAACAAAGTCAATAGAAGTCACGCTAGTGGTCGCACGGATCACAATTGTGATCCACAAGGATAAATTGCTTTATAACGCAACAACCATCAGTCAAGATTAGCAGACTACTGCGTTATCAGAGAGAGGATGGGGTGCGAGGAAGGTACACAGATGCTCAAGGTCAACAGTCATACCAAAAAACAGGAGCTACATGAACTAAATGGCTGGATCATATTGTGATCCGCGCTACCACTGGAGTGATATCGATGAAGACCTGGAAGATATTAGTTCTCATATTCATGGACTTTACTATAAGCATGCCCCTAAGTGCTGTGTGAAAGGAACACACCCGCCCACTCCGTGGTTGACAACTGAAATAAAATCTCTGATGGCTCAGCGTCGTTGGTTATATAGAAGTTAAAAAAGAAATTTATCAGCTGACACATTTTAACAATGCCGTGTACTGCAAAATCGAATTAAACAAATTATCCGCAACAAGAAATTCGATTACTTCCGGCGTCTATCCAGTAATATAAACGTTGGTAGTACTTGGCGACAGCTTCGTTCATTAGGTATTGGAAGGCCTCCTGTGAACTATGCTAAACCAGAAATGCCGCTTGACGAGATTAATAGTCACCTTTTAACACATATTTTTACTCCTGAACACGATAAAGTGCAGGCCGCCATCAGGTCTATAATACCATAATAATCATCTCATCGCCCATGTTTCGAATTTCGAACTGTTTCAGAGTCTGAAGTGAGACGGGAACTTAATTGAATTAAATCCCAAGCTACGGGGGCTGGTTCGCACTTGACAGAGTACCTACCAAAAGAATCGTTCGTCAAACGAATGGGAAAACCATCATAAGAATAGAAACATGGCGGTGGTGTGTGGAAATTAAAAGGGCAGTTAAAGGGAACAAAATATGCTTCAAGAACTGGATAAAACTAAACACAAGGAAGACAAAGTCGTAAATGTTGCAAAATAATGTAGGCTACTCCCTGTTCACGGGAAGACTGAAAAAAGATACTGCGTGCAAAGGAGATCGTTATGTGGATCTCAGAGTGGAGAGGTAGGCAGTAGAAGGCCAGCTAGCTATGGGACGACCAAAATTAAGATAGAAATCCTGCATCCGAAAGGATCCGAGTAGTACCAATGCTGTACAAGGTCGAAGGTAGTGGAGGAGAATTACAAGAAAAGCTAACCACACCTCAGTATGATACGCTGATGAAGAAGATGAAGAAAAATAACATTATTTCATGTTCTCCTAGTATTTTACAGGCACATTCAAAAGCTGATTTGGTAGGTATGATTCCTTCATCCACTTGTAGGAGATTCCAGTGTGCTAACTGCCAATGATATAATCTAGGTTGTTGTTCTGTGTACAAAAAAGGCTAAAACTCAAGGGGCTAGATGTTGTTTCGGTCATGGTCTATTGAGGGGATATGAAGTTAAGAAAGAGGAAACAACAAAAATGTTTCTTAAACGCTTTACCGGAGCGTCGGAAGATAACAAACGCTGACCATGGTAAGGTTTAAGGGGAGGACTCCTTTGGGGTACCATGGTCCTTTTTCAAAATTTATGAACTGCTTGGGGTCATTACCAATTACAACCCAAAGTATATCATAATAAGAATGCTAGATGTTGCCTGAAATTATCTCATATATTGTTTGTTCGAATGATTTATCAATCTTCAAAACCATAGCGGAAGAGTACTAATTCTGAAACTCCGAAATATTAATATGTTCCATACCTATGGCAAGAAGTAAGATGGTCTTCATTCTTGTCGCTGAAACTGATCACTTGTATCGTACAGCGAACAGTGCTGTGTTTTATAAGAGAAATTACTGCGCTTTATAATGGAAGAATTATAATGTTATCTATGACAGGTGGCATTTTATTTTATATGAGCCGTGACACTTGTACGATAACTGCTGAAATGATGTTACAAGCTACGTTTTATTGTTATTTTAATAACCTCTTATATCATGCAAGATATCCTAGCCGAAAGAGCAGTTAAACATTGTGATAACCACACCTCAAAGCCGATGTCTTTCCTGGAAATGGAAAATCCAAATATAAAGTGGAATGACAGGAATAACCCCGTTTCATACAGACATTACACACCACGCTATCGTTCATCTAAGAGCCACACAATAGTAAACTTATTCCATTAAACATCAGAGTACTTGGTCCTAAAAGTGGGCTCCGGAAGTGGAAGATAATGATTTTGAAAGTTTTTATACGAAAAATATGCCCGTGTTAGGGAACATGTGATGGAAATCCAGGGCCAAACCCTTCCCGGGCGCAGTGATCTCGCCCACAGAGGAAACAGCACCCGGGTCGGAGTAAAGAATGACTGATCAATGTGTATGAGCCGTAATATGCGGTGGTTGATGACACTCAGCGCAAAATAAATGACGACGCAGTTGTTGGTAATCAATGATGTGAAACTATAAACTAGAGCAAGGACTGGTCTGTCTTCCAAATACTAAAGAATAATATCTAAAAATGGATGATCTCAACTTAGAGTTAATAATATATTTGGGAGATTAATCATTGTCAGAAGATGGACTCAAAGCCCGACAAGTAATATTTCCAAAAGGTCTGCAGCTGAGAGTGGATTTATAATTTGAGTGTGTCGTATCGACACTGAAATTAAGAAACATTCGACGAGTACACACGTTCAACACCAGTATTATTCGATTATAGTCTGAACTATGGATATAATTTTCATATCATTCAGTGTGATCCATGAAGAAACAGGCAATTTTAATGAGTTATAATTTTCTCTTGGGAGCTAGTTCATACTTCAAATTGAGTTTATTGATCTCAGAGACTCACGAAAAATTTTACTGGTATTCCTACCACCCATAGTTGACTATTGTGACTGGTGTTGGTTACTGTCTTTAGTCTTCACAGTTATGATTCGAACATGCAATGCTCTATGCGGTAGCGGTTTTCTACTGTGAGAATATATGGCCTTGAATGAAACACAAGAAGTATTTTGAAGAGAATTCTGTGTGCGCGATGCTTCAACCAGGCCAACAGTTTTATCGATTGTATGAAAGCTGGACATATCCGTCTCTCTTCTCAGCGAGGGTGAAATTCGAGGCCTGAAATAAGTCAAGGTTATGATCGTGAAGTTCGAGGAAGCTTACCGAGCTCACAAGAAAAGAAAACTGCGCCGATTGAACCAGAAGACAGGCTCCACATGTACTCCTCCCGACCACATCAGATCTGGCACAGTAAGACGATATTACTACTACCGGTGCTATATTACTACATTAACACCAATAACAATACAAAGGCACTACAATACGGTGATCAGACCTCAGGTACTGTACGTGAACCAAAAATTCACACAGGAGATCTGAAGATCATTATAATGCCAAGAAAAATTGAAAGACGAATACAGCATGATATCACCTAATGCAAAAGAGAAACTGTTCAATCTGGCAGCAGGCATACGAAAACAAAGACTGAGATTCTGTGGGCACATCCAAAGACTCCCAGCAGCAAGTTATGCTCACAAGATCCTGACTTATACCGGAATATTGAACCAAGCCATCTCGAAAAATGGATTATTTGGAATGCTGTGGGATGCAGAGCAAAGGAATCCAGGAAAAATAAATTTGAACTGCATCCAACAAGTCAAGAAGGGCCTGTAGAAAGTACAGATAGGTAGTTTCATGAGAAATATTAGAGAAGAATCTGTTGAGTCAAACGGTAAACCGTTGAGAAATACTCCCAGAGAATTGCGGACTTAAGAGAGGAAGAGAGCCCACAGAGAATAGATGAGAGGCATGTGGAAGACCAGGAAGGTAAATCAGAAAAGCACCGGCATATCCAAAAGATTCCACCGCACATAATAATAATAATAAAGTAATAATAATAATAATAATAATAATAATAGAAACAAGCAGCTAAAATAGGTCTTCGCTTCTCCTTCGGAAAAACAAAATAATGTAGAACAACGAACACCCAAATAAATAATTCAAAGTCCAAGAACAAAAGATTGAAATACTTAAAGACTTCAGATATCTCGGTGAATGGATTAGTTGGAATGCTTTGGAATGCAAGGCAATGGAATCCAGGAAAATTAACTTGAACTGGCCATACAACTAACAAAAGGAACATACAACATGAAATCCCTTTCATGGGAGTCCAAAATTAAACATTATAACACAGTCCTTAATCCAAAAGCACTATACGCAGCAGAAACAGTAAACATGAATTTCAAGGATAGATGGAGGAACTCAAGTTAAAAGAAATAATAATTTTAAAAAGATCAAAGGACCAAAATTTCAGGAAAATAAGATAACATAAATGAAAAATGAAACGCTCCACAAGAGAATTGAAAAACTCTCAGATGCTATGTGATAAAGAAGGATATAATTTTACGGTCATCTTCTCATAATGAACTCTAATAGATTAACCAAAAAAATCTTTGACTTCTTCCGTAACTGAAAAATGAAACCGAACTATTTTAAAGAAACTGAAAAAGAGACCTTGTAAAATTAAAAGTTACAGAATATTCACTATTCGACCGAACAGCTAAAGTAATAACTAAAGACGAACATATGAGTTTCCAAGACAAATCTACATTAGAAACCAAACCTATTATCTCTCAAGACGAGAGTAAACGAAGATTAGAAAAATGAATAAATACTGGGCACTAAGAAAACAACACCACACATTGAAGTGATTTATTTAACGTACCCCAAAAACGGTGAAACAAAAGAACAAAAAATAAATAAAATATAAACTGTATAAATTAAGTTGTATTGGGTCCTCTCTCTGTAATTTCGTTTGTTTTCCCAATTTTTCAGATATTTATCTGTTTTAGGTCAGCTCAAGACCGAATAGGTGGTTTTTATGTTTCGTGTCTTTTTGTCCGTTTGTTCAACCATCACGGTGCAACGGCGGGATAGATCTCAACCAAACTTCACATTTAGGTTATATGCCTCCCGGGCAAGCTTTCGATATGCGTATCATTTTAAAATCTTTGAATAGACGGGCTGTTTATAGGAAAACCAGAACGGTTTTACTAAATTTTCTCTTGTACTATTGATTTTCTGTAAACTCCGTGGACCGTATGTGAAACGAGTCTTCATTATTAACAACTTTCGTTATTTTCATAATTTACCTTACTTTTCAAATGACAGAGATATTTACTACTCCCTGCGGGTATCATGCTCTGCATTGAGTATCCGACAGACCGACAACGAACCTACAGGTTACCATGGCAACGTCTCTGACTGCATGCCAGCAGGGAAGTAACGTATTGCACTCATTGTTTGTTTGTCCAACCCTTGTCCCGTTTCCCTACGGGGTCGGGTATGAGGTGAGATGAATTTCTCGTGGCGGTTTTTTATGACCGGATGCCCTTCCTGACGTCAACCTCATCAGAGGAGTTAATGAGAGATTAAAATGAATGACGTGATATATGATAGTAGGGAGAGGGTGAAACCCGGTGCCGGCACATAGCCTACTCCTGTCGAATAGCACCAAGGGGTCTGCTCAAGGCTTAACGTCCCCATCCGACGGACGAATCACCATCAACAGCGTCATATGCCCTCACTCCATATGAGCACTGTGGAGAGGTTTGGAATTTAATCCAGGCTTTGGCACGCAATGTAGTGATTAGAAATTGTATACCACCACCTCCCCTACCCTGCCGGCCAACATTCTGATGGTGAAAATGTTTTCGACCAACGGGACTCAAACCGGCTAACCTCGGTGTTAGACCGTTTTTTTTAAGACTTCAGCGCCTTAACGATCATGGCCACCAGGCGGGCTAACGTATTGCACTCATCATGCCTTTAAATTAGTGGTTGTTCCTTGGGTAGAAGGCAAGAGAGGCGTCAATCGGACATTCTGCGAGATATTGGCGGAATATTGTTGGAGGTTATAATCGTCCTCGAATAGCTCAAGTAATACCACCATTAGTTATATTCTTATCTGTTTACCTAAGAATCCCTGCGACTAATTTTCTCCACTGTTACCGCTTTCTTATATTCATAACTCCCACCAGCATAATTTATTGAGGGGCATTTGATTTTCAAATACATTCACTTGGTATTTACATATTTGTCGTCATCCGGCTATCCTCAGTTATAATTCTTTTTATATCAGGCTAATATCAGCTTTCTTAACTGTTATTTTCTTCCTTAATTACTCCGTTTCGCTATAATTGGTGGCTAATCGGTAAGTCGTATCACAAATCAGAAAGCACAATCGCGTTTCATTTTGGAGAGATCTACAACTTTGGTCCTATGACTCTTTGTCGTATTTCTATCCCTTACACGTTGAATAGAGCTGTATTTCTCCAAGTTAATTTTGTACTTTGACACGTATAAGTTATCATTTGGCACACTTATAGGAAAGATAGGATCATGACATTCGGCACGCACATTGACATGACCAGTGGCCGTGTGATAGCCACATTTGATGATTCTAGCTGTCACATTCAATGACTCTACCTCAATCAAACCATTAATATAGGAGATACGAGAAGATGTCAAGGGGCCAGCCATGTAGAACACTGAAAGAGGCGTCTGATGGTGAAGTCCGTTTGTAGATATGTCGTATAGTTTCAAATCAGTAACTCTTGAAATAAAGGTCTGCACTTCTAGACTGTGTCTATACACTGACTATCTTATCGAAACTTCCGAAAGTTATCCGTTTCAGGTGTAATAATGAGCATCTGCATACGTATTTTTAGCTTTAGTGTCTGTGTGTCTGTCTATTTGTCTGTTTGTCTGTTTGTCTGTCCACCAAACTTCATATTTAGAATCCACCTGTCCTTGGGTAGGTTGTAGGGCAAATATTGTCCGGCTCCATGGCTAAATGATTACCGTAGTGGCCTTTGGTCGCAGAGTCCCGGGTTCGATTCCCGGCGGGATCGGAAAATTTAACCATCATTGGTTAATTTCTCTGGCATGGGGGCTGGGTGTATGTGACGTCGTCATCATCATTTCATCCTCAGCATGATGCCCAGGTCGCCTAATGGCGTCAAATCTAAAGATCTGCACCTGGCGAGCCAAACTTTTCCTCCGACACTCTCGGCTATAAAAGCCATACGCCATTTCACTTCATTTCAGGGCAAACATTGTTTCTAAATCCCTGAATTGGCTGGGGGTTTATACGAAACCGAAACCGTGATTTTGCATTCCTACAAATATACACAACCAAACTTAATGGAAATCTACTGCATTAATGTAAATTAATTTCTAAAAAAAAGTTCTCATTGGAGTAATAAGGGAGATAATATTAAAGGACCGTTTGCGGTACAAGTTCCACAGGACTTAACTCAAGAGCGGGTGCGTGAAGAAATTTGAATCAAACTTTATATTTAGCAGCCACCTGTCCAAAGGTGGGTTTTAAAGGTCAATAACATTTCATGTTCCCGGAATGGAATGACGGTTTATAGGGAATCGAAATGGTGATTTTACTCTTCCGTAACATATATAGTACAAGACCAGCTGATTGGATATCGACCCAACTTGATGGAAATCCATTTCTAAAACATTTTATTTTCATGTGCAATTTTTTGACAGGAGGATTAGTAAGGGAGATATCATGAATTGCCAATTTTGCAGGTTAAATACAGCGGACATAGCCCAAAATGTGCTGTACGTGGAGCATATTCCTTATCTATCTATATGAATAAAATCGTTTTGAATGTGTGCCTGTACATTGACTATTTTGGCGAAATTTTCGCACAGCTACCCGTTTAAGGGGTAATAATGAACATTTGCATATTTTATTTCGTTTAGTTTCCTGTGAGTCCTAATTTTTACATTCCTCGCCCAAAATTCAAATTACGTCATAATCTGCCAGACGAACAGAAAACTGAAATTTGACAAAATAATACGTTTTAGCCTGTAACGGTAACTTCCAAGATCTTTATATTTTTCACTTTTTGTCAACGAAGAATATCGAAATATGGAGGCAATTTTAATGATGGTGCAGACCTTCGGGATGTCCTGTCACATAACGTACGACACAATCTCCGATCAATTTGGAGTGACCTACAACCATGGTCTTATGAATCTTTGTCGCGTGTGTATCCCTTTTACGACTGATTTTTCTCTATTTCTCAATGGTAAGCAAATTTGGACTTTTCACATGCATAATTCATACTTTTAGTCACTTATAGGAAAGATAGATTCATTAAAAAAACTCTACACGAAACTTGGCCCACTCGGTAGCCATAAGTGAGCCAAATGCTATCTATGTTACTGTCACATAATTGTCCGAAATGTAATGCAATGTGAGATAATCTTACAAGAATGTTACCCAATTCAACGTTTCTAACTCAATCTGACCCATAAATAGAGGACATACCATAGGACCAGCCATTTAGGCCGCTAAATCTGGCATCTAATGGTACAATCCTTTTGTAGATATGACGTACCGTTTAGCAGCAGTTAATCTGTAAATGAAGGTCTGCAATATTGTAACCATGCACATACTTTCGTATGTTGATCTATATATATTCAATGATGTCGATTTTTACCGATCGAGAAAGGGTGTGTCTGCTATTGTAATCAGTAATCCCCACACCGACTTTGACTGGCAGTAGGAATGGTGTCCTTCTCCAACAGCTGTGTAAGTGGCATTAGTAAGGAAGGCTTAAAATTGCAATGAAAAATTCACTTCTCGATTTGACTTGCAGAAGGCAAGGGAGCATGCAGTTTTGTTCAAAACTCCCCTTCCTGATTGTGTTCAGCTGTAGGCAAGGGTGCCCGCCTTTGTAAATAAATGTACTCACATTAAATCTGACTGGCATTAGGCATAGTGGCCTGCTATTTTGATGGAAACGAACATGCTGTGACTGGCAGTAAGCTGGTTGGCAGTAGGAAAAGGGGCCTGTCATTATAATGATAGCTACACAACTCAATTTACACTGGTAGTAGGGAAATTGCCTGAAATTATAAGAAAAACACCTTTACAGTAATCTGTCTGGAAGTAGGAAATGGGGCATCCCTTTGTAACGAAAACTCTCGAAATCGATTGTGACCGCGCAGTAGGCGTTGGAGCCTGCATTTATAATGTAAACTTTTCAACTCGATGTTGAATGGCACTAGGCAAGTGAGCCTGCCGTTATCATCACAAATCCGTAACAAACACTTTACATTGGACGTACGGGGAACTCCCTATGCTGTTTCTCGTATAACTCTAAGAGACGTGCAATTTTGAAACAATCTTATTCACTGCATGTGCAGTATTTACTTCGATATTCGAATACAATGTAGAATACCGTGGCGAAGCACGGGTACATTTGCTAGTTAATAATAATGACAACTATAAGATCAAAGGAATTTGGAAAGACAGAAGTCACATCTCGGATGAAGATATACATACATCGGCGGAGTCAAAACTGGGTGGATTCAGTATACCTTATTCATAAGTTGGAAGTAGCTCATTTGAAATCAGCGAGAATGATTGCTGATAAAAATAGGTGGGAACAATTGGAGGAAGCATTTCGAGTAAGGAGATAAGTACTAAGTTTGAAATCAACTCTACAAAGAGAGCTGTAAGCTTAAACTCGCTTCGGTGATGGGATGATGAAACAGTGTGCATAAACTACGAAAATAATGCGGTGGTCTGAGGACAGGACACAGCAATAGAGGGTAAGAGAAGTAGAGGTAGGCCGAGAAGAGTCAGTATTAACTACAAGCCATAGTGCTAGTTGGAAGCACAGTAATGTGGATATGTTCAACTCATTGACAGAGGTTTCATGGAGTGAAAGTCATAAGAGTTTATACTAAAAAATATTATAGTATCCATATCACTTCAGCATCCACTTAAGCACCTCGGTTGGCTCTTTTATAATTTTCATAAAACACCTTCACATCCAAGGAGCTTGACACTTCAAAAGAACACCATCCCCCATTATTACGGAATAATGAATCAGCTGGTTGCTTTGAAGTTATTTAAAGGAGATCATAATATTTTACAGAACACTTAATAAAATTCATCAGGTCAAAAGTGCCTCTCTCTCTGATGACGGCTCATAACATACCGCTTAGTCGAGCCGTTCTCCTTAATTTCACAATTTCCCTGTCAAAAATATGCAACGTTTTCTTAAAAACACTTTTATGTGAGAAAGCGCCCAGAATAAATCAAACTGCTTTTGTTAGATCTTCTCCAATTCTGGAATTCAGTAATTCGGTTGAGTGTTCCATGCCCTGGGTTCATTTTCTCAATGATGTCATACCAGCAAATTAACAAAACGAAGGGATCTGTAACTTTTACTCACAACCTCGTTAGTGACGTTACTTAAGATGATCTCCATGAGGTACTCTCAAATCATCGACACAGAAATTAAAACTGAACGGACTTGTCCTTTTGGTGAAACTCGCGAGCTGATTTTCCCCCCGTTTATCAACGTATGTGAATTGTGGAAGTTTTTGTAAGTTATTTATTGTTGTATTCAATATTAATATAGTCCATCAGTTAACCTGTCTATAAGATATATTTCCTACAGTTCGGAGCTATCTCTTCCACATACGATTAGCTGAAATAGTTATCTACGCAGCAGTGACGGAAAATGAGGCTATTAGTATCAAAAAGTGCAATCGGCAATTTTCGTCAGAATTGATTCTATTGCACTACAGTACTATCCCTATACTAAACTAGCTTTTTCTATTCTTTTTTTTCTGCGAAAAGGAATAAAGACTCGTCGTTTCAGGGTATGGAAGTATAACGTAGCAACCAAACAACCTCTGCCATCTGTTGGAATCAATTGGGACAATCTACATAACTACCAATCAGCTCTTTCCGTTTCGGTCATGTGAGTGCTGCCATATTGGTAGAATCGATATACAGGTGTATTATATAAATGTAATTGTATGTATATTTGTATGAATTCCATCTCCTGCTAAACCACTGGAGCGATTTGGGCCAGATTTCGTACACTTATGACTTAGTATCAGGAGACAAATCGCGTGAGCGTAAGAAACACCAAGCACACCTAAGGGCGTGGTCTAGGTGGTTGAGATGTAAAAATAGATGAAAATATTGTCGAATCGATATTTTTGGAGACTCTGAAATGAATAGGACAATCAGGAATTTTTAAACCTTTTTTTCGGTGGGTAGCGAGGAGGGAAGTGTCAGATATAAAGTGAATCGAAACCAGTAACGAATCCATATTTTTCGGGCTCGCTGAGATGAATAGTGACACTCCGGATATTTTTAAAAGACGAAGTTAAGAAACCCCCTTTCGCATTGCTGTGAGGGGAGAATGTTATATAAAGGTAATCAAAACTAGTGCCGAATTCATAGTTTTCGGATCGCTGATATGATTAGAGACACTGCGGATTTTTGAAATCAAAGTTTAGCCACAATTGAACTAGGGGTGTGGGGGATGAAATATATAAAAACGATCAAAATTGTGACGAATCTATAGTTGTCGGGGTCACTGAGGTGAATAGTGACATTCCCGGCTTTTCTAATTTCCATGTTCAGCCCACCTTGGGGTGAGGACTGACTTAGAAGAGTAAGTGAAAATAGTGACGAACCCATAGTTCAAAAATCAAAAAAAAAAAAAATCTCTTTATTTGCAAATGAGGTGTCTACCTCGGTGGCAAATGATACACTAAAATACATTATTGTCAAGCACTAAATATTAAATTAACAAGAGAATAAAATTTTCCTATAATACAATACTATATAATTTACGCTAATAATTTGTTCTATTAAACACACACATAATCCTTAATAAATTTATATTGTTTACAAAATTCTACTTATAATATCTTACAAATACAGTCAACTCATATACAGTACGTGAAATTACTTCTAATAATAATATACAACTGGTATAATATTAAAATTAACATTGAATTTATTTACATATTTATATTTTACCCATTTTGGAACCTAAGTAGCATAACGACCTGCTGCGTCTTAACCAGAGCCCCTTTTGCCACCACATTTCAGAGTTCCTCAAGGGCCTTCACAGCTACCGTAGCGGTCCCAGGGCCCTCGAAGTCCCCACTGTACTTCACCCCTACAGGCAGTCCCCTACTTGGGCTGTCCAAATTCCATAGATCAGGGGATGGAATTAATTTAATCACACACATTTTTTACTTACAATATCCTGCACTGTCGAATGCCCTCTAACATTTCATTTATTTTCTCTGTCGTTGTTTATTCTCTTCTTGAATATCTGTACAGATTTTGGAAAAGGATCAAACACTACCCCTGGTAAACTGTTCCACTCCTTCACGCCCTTCCCAATGAATGAAAATTTACACCAATCGCTTCTGCTAAAATTCCTTCTAATTTTGTACTTGTGGCCAGTTCTACCAATATAATTATTTTCCAACTGAAGCCTCTCACGGATATCTCTCCACGCTTCTTCTCCTGTATAGGCTCTATATAACCCTGTCAGTCTAGTTTTCTCCCTTCTCTTACTTAAAGTTTCCCAACCAAGTTCCTACGATTTCTCCTGAAATCCCCTGTTACAAACCTTGCTGCTTTCCTCTGCACACCATCTAGTTCTTCGATTAGGTATTCTTGGTGAGGATCCCAAACACTGTTTGCATATTCCAATAATGGACGAACCATACTTAGGTAACTTTTCTTTAAATTCTTTGTTGCATCATTTAAGTAGCCTCATTATGACATGTAATGATCTGTATGCTTTCCCAACAATGTCATCAACATGACCCTTCCAGTGCAAATTACTTTCAAATCTCACACCTAAGTATTTGCACTTGCCATCTTTAGGGATAACTACCTCATCCAAAGTATATTCAAATTCAGTTTTAAAGCTCCTGTTTGTAAATATTGTAACAGATTTTTTTTTGTTATTTGCTTTACGTCGCACCGACACAGATAGGTCTTACGGCGACGATGGGGTAGGAAAGGCCTAGGAATTGGAAGGAAGCGGCCGTGGCCTTAATTAAGGTACAGCCCCGGCATTTGGCTGGTGTGAAAATGGGAAACCACGGAAAACCATCTTCAGGGCTGCCGACAGTGGGGCTCGAACCCACGATCTCCCGATTACTGGATACTGACCGCACTTAAGCGACTGCAGCTATCGAGCTCGGTGTGTTGTAACAGTTGATTTGCCTCCATTAATCTTCATATTATTTTCTTCAACCCATTCTTGGATACTCTCAAGGTCCCTTTGTAATTCTGAGCAATCTTCAATGTTATTTATTTCCCTATAAACAATTATGTCATCTGCATACAATCTTATTTTCGATGTTATATTGTTCCCTAAATCATTTGCGTATATTAAGAAAAGTAACGGACCGATTATACTACCCTGTGCAATTCCCGTCCAAACTTTCTCTTCCTGTGATATATTATTTCCTACTTTGACTTTCTGAACCCTTGAATTTAGAAATGTTCTTTACCAACGTATAACCCTTACGTCCAATCCTATTCCCTCCAATTTCTTTAATAATATTCCATGTTCCACTCTATCAAAGGCTTTGGAAAGATCTATGGCTATGCAATCTAACTGGCCTCCTGAATCCAACTGATCTGATATGTCCTGCTGAAATCCCACCAGTTGTGCCTCGCAAGAAAATTTCTTTCTAAATCCATACTGGCTCCTCATGAACCAATGTTTATCTTCACATATCCCTCCGATGTACTTTGCTAATAAACTCTCCAGTATTTTACAAACTATACTGGTCAGGCTGATTGGTCTGTAGTTCTGTGGTTTCCTTTTATCACCCTTTCCTCTATAAATTGGTATTATTATAGATTCCTTCCATTCCTTTGGTATTACACTATTATTTATGACATAGTCAAAGAGAAAATTTAAATAAGGCACTATATACCACCCCATTGTCTTTAATACCTCCCCAGTAATTTGATCACTTCCTGCTGCTTTTCCTTGCTGAAACAGTTGGATTTCACTGAAAATATCTTCATTTGTGAATGAGAAGCTTCTTGTTTCCCTATGTGTCTATCCCTCTCTATCTTCTGTTATGGTTTCCAAGTCCTGACAATCTTCTACTAAATCTCTGAATTCCCTACTAAAGAGGTTTGCTTTCTCAGTATCTGTTAAATAGTGTTCACCCCCTTCTCCCACGATTGTAGGAATTTGGATTCCTTTTCCTCTTTGATTCCAAATATATGAATACAGCTTTTTTCCATTTCCCTTTGTGGTCATTACCCTCTTGAAGAATGCCATTCATATAATTCTTTTTTGCTTCCTTTTTCACTCTATTCAGTTCCCTCATTAGCTGTTTTCTAGTTTCTCTATTCTCCCTACCCTCTTTGATTTTCCTGTTTACTATTCTACATTTTCTTTTTAATTTTCTTATTACCCTTGTATAATAAACAGGGTCTGAGGTCATTTTACCCTTCTTAACAGGTACAAATCTCTTCTCTCCTTCCCAAATGATTCCTTTAAATTTAGCCCAAAGTGTATCCATATTACTCCCTTCACTTATCCAACAACTGAATTGTGATTTAAGGTAAGTCCCAAATTCATCAACTTTAGTTTTTCTGTACAATTTCTTGTCTTGTGTGACCCTCTTATTAAGCCTTTTTGGTACCAGTCCTACATCCAAATTACTGGAGTAATTTCAACTAAACTTGGTAAAACCTATGTCTTACTAACATGAGACAAACTGCGTGGAGGTTTGATAACCCTAGCACCACTAGGAGTGAGGTTGGGTGGGGTTGAGATATAAATATAATCGAAAATATTGTCTTACCGATAGTTTTAAGGGTCACTGAGGTGAATAGTGTGACTGTATATTTAAAGCCCAAGTTCAGCCTTTCTTCGCATAAAGTTGAGAAAAGGTGAATAAGATAATGTCAAAAATGACCGAATTAGTGGAAGTATATGTGTATGTTCAGCAATCTGTCAGCCAAAATTGACAGAATTTTGACTTACTATCTGGAAAATTTGTGAGGGGGTATGAGGTTCTAGCCCCATTGGCTAACATTAAAATGTAATAATAATAGATTCGACCGATATTTGTATCTAATGAATAGTTTTCGGGGTAGCTGACATGAACTGTGACGCTCTGGATTCCGTTTAAGTCAAAGTTTAGTCCCAATCGGGAGGGGTGTTATAACGTTTCAGGAAATGAAATTGTCCAAAATGACCGAGTTTTTGGTCGATTGTGTTTATACTATAGCGGAACTCTGAACCAAACTTGGTACACAAATGACGTAATATCTGGGGCTGAGGTGGGTTTAAAAGTATATAGTTTAAAATGACCGCGATTAGTGTTGAATCTATTGCTTGTTTTGGGTCGCGAGGCTGATTGGTGACAGTCACAATGACAACAGAATTCGTGTACATCATATCTGTATCACGACGGTTAAGTACATATAATTAATATTGGTTTGAAAGAATCAAATACTTCCCAATCAATTCGAACTTCCACAAGGACAAAGGTCTACTCGAAATAATTTAAGACTTTAAATCAAACACATCAAAAATTCTGAACTACATAATATATCGAAAAATCAATCAACGTTAATAAAAAGGAATTCCATAAAAATTAACTTCACAAATAACTAACTGGTAATAGAAATCGTAAAGGTATTCACTCAGAAACGATCCGGCAAACGCTGGCTACTGCAGCTGGCTGAGTAATAAAGTGGGGCTATCCTGCTAATTTGTCGGAATTGTAGTTATGTTGGAGGTATTTTCGCTGTTTTGAATTTTTATGAAAGTGCATGGACATGTTATATAATTAAAACAAACTGTAACTTTCTTCGCAACGTTTCGTCCTTGATGGATACCATACCGCAAAGCTTGACAACTGTGTCAACCACTAGCGAGCATATTGACCCGAGATCAATGGAAATGGAAATCACTTGTTGCTAAACTTGTGTGCCATTTTCACTGTTAGCAATGTATAATCTGGAGCAAAAATGGTCGCTATGCCACGGCAATGTTAGAAATAACTCGCTAATATAATCGCAAACGTCAAGAAGATGATACTTTTACCAGGTACAAGTAGAGAAATAAATATAGAAGGCGGTGGAGAAGAAAGAAAGATGGAATATTGTTAAAAATTTATTATTGAAAAATGATTCCATTCAAGAAGGAGCTACCAAGCAGATCGCTACGGAAGATTGATAAAAAGAAGACCAGACTCATAAAAGGAGACTTAGTTGAAGATTAAATAGCAATAATCAGCGGAGGAATCCTACGTGGTAACGAGAACACCGCATATTTACAATTTGAAAAACTGAGAAACAGAACAGCTGGCAAAATCACTACGTAATCGCTTACGTCAAAAGACACCAAGAAGCCGAGACAACTAGCATTACAATTAGTTCTCGAGAGATTGTAGAAGAGTAATAGTGAACTTAAGAAGCTATAGGAAATTTAATCTCGTTTAATCGAAGCTTTAATAACCATATTGGAAAACGGTAGATATTTATTACGATATGTAAAGATTTTACTCCAGCCAATGGCCATTAAAATATGTTTACATGACTAATTACATCAAACAGAATTTGGTTATTCCCATCTGTCTTTTAGTACACGTCACTACATGATATAAATCGCAAGTCTTCTCGCACAGTATAATTACAAGAAGCATTAGTAGCAAAACATTTCTAAGTCATAGAAGGCTTTGTACTCTACGATGACGGAACTGACCAACATATATTTCTGTTTCAACTGTGTGGGAAATGGACTACGTCATGTACTATGAAAACTGAGGCGAAGGCTGCCTGGTGATGGCAACTTGAAGAAGACAAATCTATTCCCTGATGACCGAGACGAAGCGAAGACCTTCCCAGATGTTCCCAGAGGCTGATACGATGTCGCAATCGCATTGACCGTGTCTTAAGCTTTTGGACATACACTGCAACGTGGGAAGGCAGGAAATAAATATAAGTTTACAAAATTATAGTTCATGTAAGTAAGTTAAATATAATTTTATTAACAGGTGCCATTTTATTTTCTTGTGAAATATTCATGTGAAGTGATATCGTGAATTATCGTTAAAGAAGTGATGCTACGCGGAGAGGTAATCAATTTAATAACATAAGAGGTTATTAGGTAGTCATCTGACCAGAATGAAAAGTTCTTTGAGTTAGGATATACTTAACCAGTTATAACCAAACTGTGCGTTCGCAATACTGTCAATATTGAGTGAAGATGTTAACGTATTTCAGCTGTAGATAACATAAGACATTGTGGTTAATTTTAGGTCTATGTTAGGACATTATACCACGAAATTGAGTTAAAGTAAGATCATATACAGGTTATATAGAGGTCATAGGAAGACATATGAACGGAACGGGAGGAATCTGAAGAAAATTGAGAACAGAATGGGATAATTAAGTGGATGAATAGTGATTATATGGTTCTATGCGTCAACCTAAGATGGATTATTGTAATTGTTGTGTAGCAGATTTTAGAAGGCAGTGAAAGACAAGAGACAAAAGAAATAACAGAAAAAAGAAAGTAGGACAAAGGGAAACAATTTGAATCAGAATTATTTAGAGACTTAACAAAGCTCTGCGGAGCGAAGGTGCAACATACAACTTCGTACCATCCCCAGGCAAATGGAAAAATAGAACGGCTACATCGTACTCTTAAAGCAGCAATTAGAGCACACAAGGACCCCAGATGGACTCAGAGCCTACCGACAGTTCTACTTGGTCTACGAGCAGCCATTCGAGAAGACTCCAACTACTCACTTGCAGAAATGATGTATGGAACCACCTTCAGACTTCCTGGAGTGTTTTTCGAACATTCAGTGCAGTTACAGTGCAATCCAGATAACTTTGTGACCCAACTCCGGGATCACATAAAGCATCTTAAGCCTGCTAAGCCTAGAAGAGTGACATCCAGATCTACATTTATTCACAAAGACCTCTCTTGTAGTTCACATGTGTTCTTGAGGACAAAGTTAAAAAATCCCTCGAGCCACCTTATGAAGGACCGTTCCGAGTGGTAAAGAGGCAGGACAAATATTTCACCATCAGTATCAAGGGCAAAGATGTAAACGTTTCCATTGATAGACTCAAACCTGCTTATATACTAGCAGATGAAGAAACAGAACGAGATACAGTGAGGAATCCTAATCTACCTCCTATAACACCCCCTGTTTCCGAAAAATACCGTGCCAACCAGAAACAGGAAAATACCTTCCAGGACAGTGAACGAGTCAAGACTACACGTAGTGGTAGAGTGATAAGATTTCCTACCAGATATCGGGACATTAATGACTTCTTAGGTTAGGTTAGGTTAGGTTAGGTTAGGTTAGCCTTTTGTCATGTACAGTTCATAAAAGTTTTCATCTTCTGTTAACGTAACCTAGTTACTGGCAGGAGAGTGATGGAGCAGATTTTAGAAGGCAGTGAAAGACAAGAGACAAAAGAAATAACAGAAAAAAAGAAAGTAGGAACCCGATATCGCGAATTCATTAAGATGATGTTTTTTTTGCTTGTAAAATCTTATTGTTGTACATACAGCAGTGTAAATAAATGCATTAAATATTGATTAGTGACCAAGAGTTATAAGCAGTAACAGTTGTAATGAAGAGTGAAATACGAGATGTAAATTATGAAGTAGATTATAAATTATATGAATAATGGTCGAATATTAAGAAGAGTAATGATGGTAATGATCATTGTTTCGTCGAGACTGAAGAGATAGATTTTTTATTGACGATGATAGGTCAGTGGACGCATTTTAAGGTTGTGAATAGTTATATTTGATCGCATAATGCATATTTATCCTTCAGTATTCCATATGTAACATAATGTACAATCCATATTGCGTGTGTATGGTAATTAAATACCTGTAGATCATCAAAAACAAATACACACAGGGAGGATAGTGCGAATTTAGCCTATATCATCACGAATTTCTAACCACAAATATTTTTACTCAAATAAGAGGAGTTAAGATGCTTGTCATATAAAATGGTATCACTGGTAAGGTTATCTGTAATTGAAGGATATTGACATTGATTAGTAGAGTCGTATTGCAAATCAGACTACTAAATGACCACAAGAATAATATTAAATAGATGTCAAATGTAAATGATGGCAGAATGACAGATGGCGTATAACACATACCTTGGCACTTAATTTATTGTTTTGATATTGATTTCTTTAATGAATAACTTAAGTAGTCAGCAGTAGTGGTAATTTCGGTAATTTTTAGAGCAGAATAATGATTTAAGGAACTGCCTTATTTTTTTCTTCCTAAAATGTGAAAACTTTGAAATACCCGAGAACTTTATGCGAGGGAGAAGATCACTATTTTTCTTGTTATGATAGTTAACAAACAGAATGGTTCTGAAATTGAAATATTAACAGGCAAGGCTGACTTGAATCTTGTGTATTGATTGATAAATACGATATATATGTAAATTAATAGAAAAGTTTAAGAAATGAATTTCCTAAAAGATAGAGGCAAGAATGAAACGTGATTTTATATTTAAATTATATGTCGATTAATGTGCATCAGAGACATTTTCTAGACCCCATTGAAAGCTTCTAAATAATGTAAATTTATGTTCTTCAGTTGAGATCAAAGGCCTATTCAAATATTTTGAGAATAACAAGTAGATTTAAAGTCAGCTGATGAGAGAATTAGATTCCTTTCCATGATATTAGGCTTTTCAACTCATCTTTTAATTTCTTTTTATTTAATAAAGTAATGTTAGATAAAATGTATCCACTCTTCCACCGACTTCTTCTGTTAAGCATGTAGTTTGAAGTGAACGTAGGCTCAAAATTGCAATAATTCTTGAGAAAAATTAATCGGATCCCGAGATGCAGGCGTCCAATGCGTTAATATCAGACTTAGTCAAGCGCTTATTCCGTTTGCCTACTCTCTTTACGAAATTTTGAACCCAATTTCAACACCGATTGAAGATTAATTGGAATTGGAATTGCACGTAAATATATCTGCCGCATAACCTCGTCTGTCGTAAACATAATGCATGCACTTCGTTATCACTGTTGGAATTTTCCTTACAGTTGATTACGCAACACATCAGTACCATTACGTACAACGGTATTAGCAATTGGCATCATTAAACGAATTAAAACTCTTCTAAATCATCGTTACATGGAAAAACTCATTGCTGTATTATTACTGAAAAGGTTCAAGCTTGCCTCGCGGTGCTGACGTCACAGTATAATCCAAGAACAGTTTTGAGGCCTTTTATATCTAGGAGGTGTTGGTTATACAAACGAACACTTCAGCATTTATTTGTCTTCATGACGTATACAATCGATTACCTCTTCAGCGCCTTCTTGATCATTGAACTCATAAAGTTAAATCATGGCTTCCGCCGCGTTATCGCTGGACCTAAATGTCACATGGTATACTTGATTCATCTCGCTGCTGAAAAAGTAAGCTTTACTTACCGTACTAGCCTTTGCTTATATATTGAATGACATTTCATGACTGTATGCATCCGATGACAACGGGGTTCTGAGCTTATGGATCTCCGTCCTCACTTTGTATCCATCCAATTTCTTATTTAAATGAGCGAGTTATTTCGGCTATCAGACAAATTAGACGTATGACAAATGGACCTGTAGCTGCTGGACGTATTTTTCCGGGTAACTTCCGTTGATATCTTCCTTAGCATAAACTTCAATGGCTCTACAACTGACCCACATGCCATTGAAGTGTTATATTATGTATGTAAGTATATATGTATAGAATAGTCGGAGAACAAGAGACGCCTCAAGGGTGCTCAGTTCGTACATGACATACATGGCTGAATAAATATAAATGGCAGGATTAAACAGTAGGTTCGGAATTAAGAAAATAATCGATATCAGATGGAATTATTACATGATTTATTCATAAAATAAAAATGTTTCGCCATCCTGACTAGCTCTGATTGTGGGAAATGATCGCTACGAAAAAATAAATTACTGAAGATTCTTGACATGATATAAAAATAATGCAAACAAATGGGATGGTATATTCGACTTATTTGCCCTACAATTCTAACGGAATTGATTTGTGAACACATATTTTTGTTTTTTGATCAATTTAACAAATTATTTTAATCTTGAGCTACGAGGCAGTCGAGTTATAATTCCTCGGACAAATCTGAAAAATACATCAAATTTTAGTGGAATGTTTGAAGTAGAAAATTATTTAGAATTCACAAAATTACATTTCTCGTGATAACGTTTTAATGAAGTCACATTCTTGAAAAACATTTATTATAATTTAAAATTCCACTTGAATATGCTTTAGAAAAGAAGTTAAAAATGAAATTGAGACGTGGGGTATATCTGCTCTAAATTACTCTCAATTATTTCCTTATGAAAAATTAATATTTAACGTTAGCGCTAAGGGGTCATTTATAATGAACTGAAATTAATAATCTCCTCAAAAACCAATCAAATCAAAATTTATCAACGCTGAAATGCGGTCAACAACGTGAATTATAAGTGAACTAAAATATCACAGATTATTCCATCTGTCAATACAACTCATATCTGGCATTCACAAGACATCTCTAATGACTACAAAATATGACTAATTCTACCAATTATCTACGTGAAACATACATTAAATAAAGACTTAGTGGACTTAACTTATAGTGTAGGCTTCATGTTGAACACGTGCAGTCCTTAACTGATCAGTCTAGGGTTGAAATTCCTGGATTTATCCTCCGTTTGCGACGGTCTGCTGGTTTAGTAACTCATGGCGAATAGAACACAGTCGTAGGTTCCATCTCCTTGGAATGTTGGCCTTTGAGGTCCTCTTCAACTCCTCACTTTCGGATGATTTCACTGAAACTTTCACAGAATAAATTAGCAATAGTTCTAGGCTCAACCCTTCGGATTGAAATTGAAAATTACGTACTTATTAATTGTTTTACGCATACATTCGACGCCTGTTGGTCGAGTACATTAAATCGTAGTGGTAGAGACTGACACAATATTTTAAGTACATGGTAGACACTGGATCGACATCTTCATTGTCCTTGGTGACAGGCGAATGTAGGATGACGTTCTCCCACGACGTGTAGCGCCGTTCTCAGAATGCAATCAGGACGAGAATAGAATGAGAATGCAATGAAGATGATCACGCGTATGGTCTTCTTTAAGTAGCACATTACACCCACTGATCGTTGAAAGTACAAGTCAGTTCAGATACTGAATTCTTGTCGACTCCTTCAATTAATTATTATTAAAACCACACGTACACAATTCAGGATCAGACCTAAATTAAGTTACTAATATTATAACTTAAACATGATATCATTACCACCGGACGGTCTAGTTTCAAATTTATACACATTTGTACGTACAACAAATCGTGCCATCGACATTACTACTAATATTTTTCTTGCATTTATAAGTTGCAGCTGTGAGTGTACATATCCCAGTTATTTCTTCTCTCTTCCCTTCTTTTTTAAAATTTATTTTCTGCTCCAAACTAGTTCGTTCCCCTCTCGTTTGAAACAATTCCCCGCCTCAATGCGGAAAGCTAACATGTGCCGGGCCGACAAAGAGAAACCATGAATCCTGCCATACAACTCTGTATGCAGATACTTGGACAGAATCATACGGTCACATCCACCTCCTGCTTTGACAACATTTTATTCCAGGATAAAATTTTCTTCTTATTATTTCACATCATATGTGTCAAGTATGCTTTGTCTTTTCCCACACTTCATTTCCAAATTTCTATTCTAGACTTGTAGTAGTAGTGTATGAGATTTACTCGGTGTAGGAGTTCTCTTCCTAAGGATAGTCACGCAATCTGACTTATAGAGAATAACGTTTGAAACATTCTCCCACTCATCTTAGCAAATAAAAGCATGTCCTTGAAATTATGAATTGCTATCTTAAACTAGAGAATAATCCTGACTCTTCCGTTGCTTCTTATTCTGGCATATAGTAAAGCTTCATTTTCGCTACATTAAATGTAAACTCACGATGGCCACCTAAACTTTGCACTTTGTAAGCATTGTTATTATAGGACTTTGTGATCTTAAACGATCTAACATATAAGTCAGCATTCTTGCCATAAAAACGCTCAGTACGGCTGGATACCATTGGTTTCCTCACTAAAACAAGTTCATCCACACGTAAAGATCTATGAAATTTTTTCTTTGCCACTCTTTGGAGCCGTCAATCAGCTTGCTTCCGCAGGTGTTCCGCTGTCACTTCAATACGCCTCTCAGGTGACAATCTAACAGTTGGCGGACATTGCACAATATTATCCAAAGGTCTAGAAGGATATCACTTATGGTGAATGACTGCTGGTATTTGGCCAGTAGATTCGTGAATAGTGTTATTATGGCAGTCCATAAGAAAGGGTAACACTTTAATCCAGTTCCAGTGACATGTTCCTGAATAAATTCTACAGAACTTAGCAATTCCGAGCGTTACCCACTCCGCGGGATTACCTGCTGGATATCTTATTGAATTAAGAACATGTTTAATTCCACGTTGTCTCATGGCTTGCTGTAATTCGATGGACGTAAACTGAGAACCCTGATCCGATAACAAGAATTCTGGTTTACACATAATAGGTATATTGCGAGTAATTCGTCTCAGAATTGATTTGGCATTGCTTTTATGTATAGCAAGTAATGATACAAAATTAGAAAAGACATCTCTTGTTACAGTCACATGTCTATTGCTGGTAGCAGATCGTGGAATAGGTCCGAACAGGTCTATTGCGAATACCTTTCTAGGTTGATCTGGCAATAATGGGATAGGATACTGTTTTAACAGGTGAGTATTTGGTTCCACCCGCTGACATGTGTCACTCGTTCTTATAGACATCCGGACCGTTTCACGCATCTTGGACCACGTAAATGTTTCCTGGATCGTAGCCACTACCTTATCAGTTCCAGCATGACCGGTAGTTCTATGAGTAAGCCATATTATGCCCTTTTGTAATTTAATTGGGACAACAATCCTTCATTTGGTATGATCAGCATCCACATATTTATGCAATACCCCTTTATTCATTAAATAGTGGAAAGATAATTTATGTATTGCCTCAAAATCCGGTCACCAATTACAATTTACCTGTCAAAATAGTCAAGCAACACAATAGTGAATGCATCTCGCCTTTGCGATTGTCGTAGATATCTTATTCTTCGGAGAATTTCGAGATCTTCATTTATCAGTTCCACATGATGTGCTGAAACTATGTTCTCTTCTGGATTTCTACTTAAGTTTTCTATTCTCGAAGAACCATCATTTTTCTCCGTCAACCTTTGAAACCACATAAAATATCGTAACACAAAACACGCCATTATCTCCAGTCTGGGCTGATACTTCAAATCTCAGCCACCTTGACCCTGTACAATTCTTTTTCCATGCTATCGTCGCAGCCAGGATTCATGCATTTCGCAACTTAAACACTATCCAAGTACCTGGGAAAATGAACCTCAAGATTCTTTCTGCTCTGAGGAAAGTAGCCGACCTAAAGCTGCTGTACAAAGCAGCTAATGGTTTATTTAGGTCTCCAGATTTAGTTTTGTTATTCCTCCTCCACGTCCCACCCCGTAGTGCCAGAATGAAGACCCTACTCCATATTCCTTACTCCCGGCTTTCTCTCACCCCAAGGTCCCTTTCTGTAAGTATTCCAGCCATGTTTAATAACCTATCCATCAAGAAGAACCTAGACATCTTCGTAACGTCTCCTTCCTTCTGTCATGATATTTCTCATATAACTTAATTTTCCTTATTGTTCTCTCCTGTTCTGCTTCTGAATTTACTGCAAATGTACTTTACATTGTTAATGTCGTTGAATATGTAAAAATGTACTACAAAGGACTCTACAATTTTTATTGTGTATATTGTTGTCTTTTGTAAATAATTATACATTTTTCATTTTGGTTTAATATCTATTGTACATAGCTCGGATCTTTGTAAATCGGCGTTATGTTGATGTTGATCCTGAGTAAATAAATAAATAAATCATGGAGGGATTTAAAATCAGTTTTACGGCTAGATGCACTTGCCAACGCCTAAGAGAGCGAGGCTGACCACATGGAGGAGCCCAACTTCAGTTTTACGATCAGATGCCCTTCCTGACGTCAATTGCGCAAGATGGCGACTATACAGAGACGGCTTAGAGGCCCTTGCGTAATACAGGGGCTGTGAGGCGGCCTAGGGGCACTTGCGCAAGACGGCGGCTATACAATGACAGCCTACGAGCGCTTGTGCAAGATGGCGGCTGCTCTTAAGGGGCGGCCTAGGAGCGCTTGCGCAAGATGATGGCTATACAAAGATGGCTTAGGGGCGCTTACGCAAGATGATGGCTATGCATAGGCTCTTATCAGATGGCCCAGGGGCCTTCTGCGCAAGATGGTGGCTATACAAAGAGGGCCTAGGGCATTTGCCGAAGTTGGCGGCTATGACTCGGCTCAAGGGCGCTTGCCCAAGATAGCGGCTGCTCTTGTGAGGTGACCTAAGAGCGCTTGTTCTGGATGGCGGCTATACACAGGCTCTTATGAGCCGGGCTGAGGAAGCTTGCGCAAGATGGTGGCTATACACAGGCTCTTATGAAGAAAGCAGGCCCAGGGGTCATTGCGCAAGATGGCGGAAGGCTCTTATGAGACGTCGTAAGGACGCTTGCGCAGGATGGTGGCTATACACAGGCCCTTATGAAGAAAGCTGGCTCAGGGGCTTCTGCGCGAGGTGGCAACTACACATAGACTTTTATAGAGAAAGTTGGTCTAGAGGAGATATACGATTTAATGAGACGGCCTAGGGACGCTTGAGCAAGATTGCTGCTATACACAAGTTCTTATGGAGAAAGTTAGCCTAGAGGCTACTGCGCAACATGGCGGCTATACATAGGCCCTTATAACCTTCTCCTCTTCCTCCGACGCGGCGTAATAGGTCACCTGATAGCTTTATGTCTCTATCCGAGAAGTGTAAACATGTATAACTATATCGACATGACCTTATGCTCAAGGCTTTACGCATTGCAGGAGTTAGCACGTGCCATTAACCTGCAGTGATGACGATATTGCGGTTATGCGTGTTTAGAGTTGTTCGTTATCAAGGTTACTTACTCAAGCCTTTATAGATGGAATGAGTAGGTGTAAGGAGTCTAAGGAATGAAATAAGTACAACATATTAAATTTAATGAAATATTTATTAACAAAATTAATCAATCTACTACAACAGACTTGGTTTTGCTGCCGACAAGGTTTATATGATCCTTAACAGCCTTCTGCGAAGAGGTAGCATGCTTCCGAAATTGTAATGCCTCATGCAATATTCAAATTAAACAAAATATTTAGTGTTTACGAAATATATTATTCTATGTACGTTATGCTTTACAAAGACGACAATGCAGTTCTTACGTTGTTGTTATTCATGTCGTTTATTCCTTATCTGAATCATCTTCAGCATGTACTGAAATTAATGGAAGAATTTTCATCCGTACACTATTTACAGTGTTCAGTCCTCCGAATTGGTCCATCCCAATCATCATCACCATTTTCACCTCGATGCTTGTAATGACGTTGACAGGTTCTGCATAAGGCTACATCGACTGACATCTTACAGTGGAGAGGAAGGATGCTAGAAGAATTATTTACGAAACGAGCAGCGTACGTAGATAAAAATCCTGGTGGTAAACATTGAATCACATATTTTGGCATAAAATAAAAGTTCCATGTTTTTATAACATCTTAATAGCCTCACTTACTTGTGTGAGATAAATAACATATTGTGTATTAGCATGCGAACAGCATGCACATTAACAGTTTTGTCTGTTATCAAGACGATTGTCTGTAACCGTGTATTCATTTTCTTCTATCTGATTCATAGAGTACGATGTCGAAGCACACACTAATGTTGCACCGATTGCCATCTTACTGCGGAGAGGGAGAATGTCCCAAGAATCATTTACGAAAGGAGCAGCATACGTAGATAATAATCCTGGTGCTAAACATTCAATAAGATGTTTTGGCATCTGATAAAAGGTTCTATGTTTATACAACATCTTAATAGCCTTACTTAATTGTGTGAGATAAATAATATATTGCGTATTAGCACGCAAACAGCATGTATATTGACAGCTTTGTTTGTTATTAATACGATTGTCTGTAACCGTGTAGTCTTTTTCTTCTTTCTGATCCATAGCGTACGATGTCGAAGCACACACTAATGTTGATGGTAAATGGCTATCCTTATTTTTAGGCCCGGTTTCATCAACACATGTTAGTACTTAAGAAGGTGTTAAATCATTTTAACATACGATTTAAGAAAGTCTGCGTTTCATCAACAACTGTTAAAGTTAACATATGTTAAACTGCGTATTAAAGTTAACATCAGCCATTTCCCATGTAAAATTGCTAACATTAGCATTTAGCAACCTGTTCCAAAATGGCTGCTGTGAATCTCCCTTTAGACGCGGAATCTCTATTTAGATCTTTTATACAATAATCATGATCGAAGAAGCGTTCAGCGACGTAATGACTTTGAAAATTTGACGTATACAAAATTTCTTCACAGATAAAGGTTATCGAAAATAGTAGTTGCTAAGATTGTTGACGAAATTCGAGTGAAGTTGGAATATCCTACGAAGAGAAACTTACCTCTTTCTCCAATGTTGCAGGTACTGATAATATTACGATTTTATGCTCACACAATGGTCGGAGACAATGCCGGAATTTCTAAAGCCACTGTTAGTAGAGTTACTTATCGAGTGTGTGCAGCAATAGTATCCATGATAAGGAGGTATATAACCTTCCCTTCAGTAGAAGAGCGTCAGCAGATTATCCGCGACTTCTATGAAATAAGCCGTTTTCCTGGTGTTTGTTCTAGGTGCAATAGATTGCATACATGTAAGAATCCAATCACCTGGAGGCAATTTGGCCGAAATATGTCATAATCGGAAGGGACCTTTATCGCTTAATGTTCAGATGATTAGTGAGCCTAACCTCCAAATCAGGGATATACTTGCAAGGTGGTCTGGTTCTGCACACGACAATACAATATTTAATAACTCCCACACAGTTTGAAGTGGGACAATTAACGAAGTGATTTTGTTAGGTGACAGTGCAAAAGAAAAAGAAAATTCACCTCCGTACAGGCCATGAAGGCCCTTGGAGGAGTGGAAGGTAAAAGGTAAAAGCTTCCACCATTGTTAACCTCGGCACGTGATGAGGTAGAGTGGTTAGCTTTACACCCGGCCGCCTTTGTCCCCAGGAATTAACCCGGTAGTCATTTTTGGTGTAGGCTGAGTGAACCTCAGTTCCATATGCACCTCCGGAAGTGGAAATCTCGTTTCTTAAATTGTCCGAATTCCTGACGGGGATTCGAACCCACGTCCTTCCGGGCGAACCGAGCAAACCTTTACCGCCTCGGCCAGGCAGCCCCTAGTTGACAGTGGATACCCGCTAAAAAGTTATCTGTTAAGTAACCCCATTGAAAACCTCGCGGACTTTCTCCCACACTTCGTTCTTTTCTTTTATCGTCAAGCCATCTGTGCGCTTGCACTCAATAATTTCTATATATTTACTAACTAATTCAATTAACAACTCTTTTTCGAAGAAGGAAAAATTAGAACTACGATACCTTTTCATTTCACGCGCCATATTTTGCAGCTGTGCTCAAACAAAAGCGCATCGGAGCGCGCTGTAAAACAGCATTTTCGAACCACTGCCTCCTTGATTCTCACCAGTTCGCAATACAGGGAGAGTTAACAGTCGATTAGTTAACATTTCATAAGAAAAGTTTGATGAAACGCAAGAAACCTAACAAAATGTTAAATTTTTAACTCCGTATTAACTAACTACTTGTTAGTATATATTTAATGCGTTGATGAAACCGGGCCTTAGTCTTGTAACAATATTCGTTAGCGGATGGACGTCTTATCTGAAGGGCAAAAAGACTCTTCCTCCTCCTCCCCCTCACATCGCCCTCCTCACAGCTCCCTTCTCCACCTCCTAGGGCTAAAGTGCTAATGGGCTAAACAGCTAATGGGCTAAAGGGCTAATAGACAAAAAGGCTAAAGGGCTAATGGGCTAAGGGGCTAATAGACAAAACGGCAAAAGATCAAATAGACTTCCAAAGTCATACTATTTAGAATGCGTCTTCCCTCCTTATGCATGCTTGAGACCGGCTCTACATCTAGGGGCGGAATTAACACCCTAAGGAAAGGGCAATGTTCGAAAGGAGTCCGTAACAGAGGCTTGTTGTAAACTTTCAGCCTATATGCAGATAGTTGATGTGTAGCGACTTGTTTTGATGTAATTCGTGCTTCTGTAGTAGCGTTTTCAAGAGCAAACTTAACTTTTTTCGATAGCAATGAAGCGTTGAAATCTTCTAATTCATCTTGCATCTCTTCTTGAGTTTTTTGCGCGGCGACTGAACGTGTAGTAGGCTTAGAAAGTGAAATTAAATCATAAAGCTGTTTGGCAAAGAAACATTGAGACTTTCTTTTCTTCTCCTTTTCCTTTTTTATTACTATTATTATCAGCATCCTGATCCTCATCATCATTATCATCTTTCCTCCCTTTATCTCGATATGTGTGCTTGCTAGAACTTGTAGTAGTGTTTGCTTGACTACGCTTGAGCTCTTTATACACTGACTGACAGAGCAAATGCAACACCAAGAAGGAGTGGTCAGAACTTTATGCCAATTGCAGGGTAGACTGACGTCACTGAGGTATGCTCATGATGTGAAATGCGCCGCTGTGCTGCGCACGTAGCGAACGATAAATGGGACACGGCGTTGGCGAATGGCCCACTTCGTACCGTGATTTCTCAGCCGACAGTCATTGTAGAACGTGTTGTCGTGTGCCACAGGACACGTGTATAGCTAAGAATGCCAGGCCGCCGTCAACGGAGGCATTTCCAGCAGACAGACGACTTTACGAGGGGTATGGTGATAAGGCTGAGAAGGGCAGGTTGGTCGCTTCGTCAAATCGCAGCCGATACCCATAGGGATGTGTCCACGGTGCAGCGCCTGTGGCGAAGATGGTTGGCGCAGGGACATGTGGCACGTGCGAGGGGTCCAGGCGCAGCCCGAGTGACGTCAGCACGCGAGGATCGGTGCATCCGCCGCCAAGCGGTGGCAGCCCCGCACGCCACGTCAACCGCCATTCTTCAGCATGTGCAAGACACCCTGGCTGTTCCAATATCGACCAGAACAATTTCCCGTCGATTGGTTGAAGGAGGCCTACACTCCCGGCGTCCGCTCAGAAGACTACCATTGACTCCACAGCATAGACGTGCACGCCTGGCATGGTGCCGGGCTAGAGCGACTTGGATGAGGGAATGGCGGAACGTCGTGTTCTCCGATGAGTCACGCTTCTGTTCTGACAGTGATAGTCACCGCAGACGAGTGTGGCGTCGGCGTGGAGAAAGGTCAAATCCGGCAGTAACTGTGGAGCGCCCTACCGCTAGACAACGCGGCATCATGGTTTGGGGCGCTATTGCGTATGATTCCACGTCACCTCTAGTGCGTATTCAAGGCACGTTAAATGCCCACCGCTACGTGCAGCATGTGCTGCGGCCGGTGGCACTCCCGTACCTTTAGGGGCTGCCCAATGCTCTATTTCAGCAGAATAATGCCCGCCCACACACTGCTCGCATCTCCCAACAGGCTCTACGAGGTGTACAGATGCTTCCGTGGCCAGCGTACTCTCCGGATCTCTCACCAATCGAACACGTGTGGGATCTCATTGGACGCCGTTTGCAAACTCTGCCCCAGCCTCGTACGGACGACCAACTGTGGCAAATGGTTGACAGAGAATGGAGAACCATCCCTCAGGACACCATCCGCACTCTTCTTGACTCTGTACCTCGACGTGTTTCTGCGTGCATCGCCGCTCGCGGTGGTCCTACATCCTACTGAGTCGATGCCGTGCGCATTGTGTAACCTGCATATCGGTTTGAAATAAACATCAATTTTTCATCCGTGCCGTCTCTGTTTTTTCCCCAACTTTCATCCCTTTCGAACCACTCCTCCTTGGTGTTGCATTGTCACTGTCAGTCAGTGTATTTTTTTTCTCGATGAAGCTACATTACACGCGGGTTCGTAATGTTGAGCGTTGTATGCGTTCTTGAACTTCTTCTAAAATGTTTGCATTGAAAAATTGTCCTACATGATACCTCATTACGTCTCTTGGGAGAGCCTCGGGAAATGTTTTCCCACACTTTTGAAAATATAGCTCGAATTGGGTTTTCCATGACGGAGTTTATCTTCTGCAAACAGACACTTCCTTAAGAGATAAAAGTTAAATCTACTACACACTTGCTATTCTCTACTTCCACGATATGAACAGCTTAACGATTAACTGTCAACCAACACAAAAGTTTTGAACTTAACTTTCCGTAGTCAACATATTTAAGATGACAGCAGCAAGGCTAGGGTCTGAGATTGTTGAGAAGGGCAGCTTACTATAAGGTGGTAGTATGTCGAGAAGGTCATCTTGCTTTAAAACTATGATCTCTATGACGGTAGTATATCGAGAAGGTCAGCTTGCTTTAAAACTATGATCTCTAAGATAGTTGTACGTCGAGAAGTGCAGCTTGCTTGTAGTTAGGCCCCTGGCTATGTCTTTAAATTCCGCGGCGTGGCTATGTCCATCAAGATATATTTAAATTCCACGCCACTACATGCATAAAGTGATAAGAGTGAGGTTTAGCCCCGTCAAGATTGCAGAACTGAGGTATGCCAGGTTTACTTGTTTAAAATCCATGACCACATGGTTAAAGATGGTAGCTGTTATCTTGACAGATGTCAAAAGACACGAGGAATTTAAATTACGCGCCTCTACGCGCATAAGGTGGCATCAACGAGGTTTCCCCCGTCAGGATAGCAGAAGTGAGGTTAGCGGTATTCAGTTGTCGATAAAAGTGAGCTTAGGGTCCGTCGAAATAACAGCTGTCACCTTGACAACTGTTAAAAAGCACGTGGCTTTGTTTACAAACAAGAGCACGTGGTCATGGCGTCGTTACGTGACCGAGTCAATCGCCGGGGTCAATGACCTCGGGTGCTGTCGCAGCATAAATAAATAGTTTTTATTTTGTTGCTAAGTCCATATCAACACCGAGCTACGGGAAAATGTGTGAATAGAATTTAATGTAAATCCGTATGTAAGGGTGGGAATAAGAACTCCTGTCTACGCTATAAATAATGTTATCCACCCTGGTTGAAATGGTAGTTAGGTGAAGGCGCCCAAAGTTTAATTTAAAATTACTTAAGTTATTGTTCATATCGAAAAGTACTACATAAAAAGGGATAGAGAATACTATTTCCGATCATTTGTGATTTATTCAGTTTTACCCTACCGACTATGATATTGTTGGTGGTGGCGGTGGTGGTGGTGTTAATTGTTTTACGATTGCAAGAAAAGGAACGATCGGTTGAATAATAAGACCAGAGGGAGTCACGAAAAGGAAGGAGATATCAATTTGCATTACATGCCCTTATATCACAGATTTTTTTTTTTTTTTTTGCTAGGGGCTTTACGTCGCGCCGACACAGATAGGTCTTATGGCGACGATGGGATGGGAAAGGCCTAGGAGTTGGAAGGAAGCGGCCGTGGCCTTAATTAAGGTACAGCCCCAGCATTTGCCTGGTGTGAAAATGGGAAACCACGGAAAACCATTTTCAGGGCTGCCGATAGTGGGATTCGAACCTACTATCTCCCGGATGCAAGCTCACAGCCGCGCGCCTCTACGCGCACGGCCAACTCGCCCGGTATATCACAGATTCGAAAGAAAACTAAATATGAAGGCCTTCAATATAGAAAGCTCATGAATTTGATCAACGATAACATTGCATTGACCATTGCATGTTGTGATGTGCTTTGCGTCTTCTGCTTCCACTCATCTCCGATAGACGGGATTACTGTTGCGTACTGAGTATAACAGTCTGACAGAATATTGGTGGAAAGTAGCTGGGGAGTTAGATAACACTCTTCTTCAGCGTGCCATTTCCTCTGGTTCATAAATTTTTTAATATTTCTGACACGCAACACACTGGTTCATCATAGTATTCCAGCTATTCGATGCCTAACCTGAGGCACAATTTGGAATGAGCAATGTGCACTCTTAAGGGAATAATGGCAGAGGAGGGTTCGCGGCTGTTTGCGTCTTGGTCATTCCAGCTCTGGAAACTCCCCAACTAGATTGTGACTGATGGTAGGTAAGAGGGCCTGCCATTACACTTAAAATTCCCTAAACCAGTCTCCGCATGGGAAAAGTCCAATGATGACTTCACCCTCGTATTTCTGGGGTAGCGTTAGGAGCTATGCAATTTCATACAATCTTACTCACACCGTGTACACTACTTAACATAGAATTTTGTATACAATGCTGTAAATCGTGGAATTGGAAATCATTACCCTCAGTTATCTTAGAGCCTTTTCCCAAAAATTTAAGGTGCTTCAAGAATAGATCCCAGCATTCTGTAAACTGTGTGTAAATTTCTATGCGGTGGTGTTATATTTTAACGCATTGCTCAATTTCTGTAAATTGTAGTATTAGGGCATGTGAATTATTTATGGTATGTGTGAATTTGTATATGAATGTGCTGTACTTCAAATGCTTAGAAAATAGCAATTGGACCACTCCCTCTACTGTAAGGCATAGTGTAAAATTTTGAAATTCGCAACGTATGTGTTAATTTGTATGTTACCGTGTTGTTATGGTGAGCTAGTAGTAAGCTCAGTCAATTGCATTTTAAGCGGCAGTGTTAAGCACTCGAAATAATTAAGCTTTTTGTGAATTTGTATATGTTGACGCTGGATTTAGAATGTTAACTAGCAGTATTTTTGTGATATTTCCTTTCCGTGCAATTGTTTTTTGTACTCTGGTTTTTTCTTGTTGTTGTTGTAAGTCAAAAAGTGAAATTTGAAATTGTTACGGTACATGTGAATTTGTACACGATGGTGTTGTAATCTTAAGCTGGTAGTAGTAAGCCGTTAAGTAAAGCACTGGAAATAATTAAGTTTTGTGTGAATTTGTGTACGATGACGCTGGATTTCAATATTAAACTAGTAGTATTTGTTTTCAATTTATATTTCCATGGAATTGCATGTTGTACTCTTCTTGTTGCAGTTGTTGTTATTGTTGTTGTGTGATTATGTTTTAACTTTATTACCACAATACTGTCTGTGGCATTGCCACCGGGATATTTCATATTTGCAATGTGTTTTTAATAATAATAACAATAATAATAATAAAAATAATAATAACAGCACTTCGCCTCCAGTCTAAATACTCCGACATTTTAAGGGAAAAGGTTAAGGAAAAGGATACAACGAAACCAATAATTACTTCAATGTTTGTTTATTTCGGCTGCAGTATTTTCAATAAGGTTTCTCATGGCAGAGACCTGGCCGCACTTCATATGGAACTGTAAAGGTAAGTAATTGCATTAGTAAGACTGAGAGGGATCTTGAACTCAAGTAAATATATGCCGTGAATAAAGCCAACAATTGATATATTCAAGAAAACCAACAGGATTGTTAATGAGGAAAAGTGAACTAAACATTTCTTGTTTTACTCTAGGCCCTACAGTTACTTACTTACTGACTTTACTTAAGTCATTCAGATATGATATATTTCACATTGGGTTTATCAGTACAATTCAAACCTGCACAAGCGACCAACAAGAACTGCAACAAGAAAGAGGGGGCACATGAAGGAGCAACCACAGACATATTGGGACTGTTTAGAGCTGGGTAGGACTATGATGACAGGCAAGTGGTCGGTACGTATCAATGGGAACTCTTTCATGTAAATGTAACTGGTGAAGAGAGAGCCAATGAGACATAGTTGCTAAGTAGTCGTTAAATATAGGCTATTTGAACAATGCAATAACGAACAAAATTCATATTTCGGATTAGGCACTCTCTTCCATGTCTAATCGCATATTCAAATTCATTGCGTTCTACACTCAGATCAAGCGCAATCATGTTTTCTCAGTAATATTAACATCCCTAAACATAATGCGACACATTTACAATTCAGGTTTATAAAGTTAAACAGGAGACGACCGGTATAAAGCAATCGCTCTTCAACAAAATGTGAAGCCCGGATGATAGCACAGGTACTTCAACTCGTAGAACAAATGAACGATATACAGCTGAAACATGCCGCGGTTAGAGTCAGTGAAAATGAAATAAGAAATCAAATTATCGATGCCGAAGGAAATTGGATGAGTGAACTATTAATGAAAATGAAAAATCTAGAATATGCTATACTTAAGGTACACAAGAAAGTGAGTATAGTGTCTAGCATGCAGGGAGAGTGTATTTCCGGAAATATCCTAGATGGACCTGCAGGCCTGGGCTTAGACGTTGTGCAATAACTTAAAATTTGAAGGACATGTAATCAAAGCCCTCCCAGGATAAGAGTGTATTTCCGGAAATATCCTAGATGGACCTGCAGGCCTGGGCTTAGACGTTGTGCAATAACGTAAAATTTGAAGGACATGTAATCAAAGCCCTCCCAGGATAAGTTCTGGATGCATGCGGTGGAGGGATTTAACGGGTTTGATCTGTGAAAATATGCCGCGAAAATATACCGTACAGTTGATCGTCGAGTCGGTATCTATGGAGCTGAGTGCTAGGCAGCTACAACGAGAGTAGAGGACTAACTTCACGTTATGGAGATCGTTATGTTGCACTGGCCTATGGGAGTCTCTCCCCTTGACCACATTATAAAAGACGCTCTTCGGTGGAAGATCAGCTTCGCCCAAATAAATAAGAATATGCGTCAGAGGCGACTCCAGTTGTATGTCCACATCATACCCGCAGGACTTTACACCACAGCGAATACTGCCTACCACCTTAAAGTAGTGGAACTTGACAAGTGGGAAGGTCAAAACTACGATGGCGGGATGCTATTAACGCCCAAATAAGAGCACTCGCGGGAAATGGCTTCCCTTCATTCACCAAACGGAACTACACGGGTAAGATAAACGCTTAAAGGAAGACGAAGAAGATTAGTTAACTTTCGCATATGGTGCTGTTTGAAAACCGAATCAGTATATGCTCATAATCCATTTCAGGGATACACGAGTAGGTACTTACCCCCAGGATGTTCACATTTGAATATACCTTCATCACATTTGCCATGTAAGTCAACCTCTCCGTGCTCATACACCAAGCATTGTCGTATGCCTACCAGGACACAACCCCCGCCTCTACAATGCGATGCTGGCGCGGATAATGTCAGCATAACTAAAAGTGACGCTGAAAGCATACCAAATGACAATCAGGAATTACATTCTGCTCAAAATCAAATAAAAACAAGCGCGATATATTTGACAGCCTGAGAATATAAGAAACCATATTTTTCCTCTATTACAGGCACCTTCTTCACAGTTCCATAAAATCAAGAGATTGTGTCGATATTATATTTAAATATTATTAATAGTATTATTAATACATACATAACAACTGGGTGGCAATGGTCACTTTCAGAGATGTTAAGTTAACACATAATTACCCAACAATCACAGCAACAACAACAAAACCAATGTACAACGACAAAAGTACAACAGATAAACCCTGAAAAAGAAAAATATTACAAGATATAGTAGTTTAGCATCTTAAGTGTGTGAAGTCCTTAACATTACGACTTTAAATACAATAGGTTGAGCTTACTACTAACTTTAGAAGTGATATTAAAGTAAAATAACCTATCTACCCAACAACAACATTAAGAGAACTAGAGTACAGCAGGCAATTCCATGGAAAGAAAGTACGAGATAAAATACTACTAGTTTAACATTCAGCCTCATCATATACAATTTCACACACAACTTAAAGATTTAAAGTGCTTAACACTATGGCTTACAATCCTATAGGGTGAGCACAATACTAGCTTAACCTTACTAGAAATAATAAAGTATTGTTAAAACATAACTGCACAACAAGATCAACCACAACAATGAGAGTACAAGTAAACAAGGGTTTAGTTGAGACGAAAGAAGTGGATGAAACACTATAGGTTAGGGCTTACAGCATGCTTGACCAGCCATTATCGCCGGGCAACAGAACGCCTCCTAAGATGTCAAAGATCGATATAAAGATCATGAAGGACTTAATGGCGCTGCAGGAGGAGGAACTCATCCAATGGTGGTAAAATCTTGTGACTTGTGTAAAGTCGGATAGAAAAATATGAGTGTATAACAACAGGTACACTCTTAACACAAACTAATGAACCTATAAAGAAAATGTTTGTTGTGAGTATGCACAGATTTGTGTCGAAATGCAAAGCTAAATAGCTCCGTATATGCAATGTTCCTTGAACGGGGTAGAAGAGAAAAGAAATGTTATTAGCGAAGAGGTTTCGGGAGGAAAAGCGAAGAAAAAATTGTTTTCTCTTCGGCAGTAGTTGTCAAATTTCTAAAAAAGTACTCACTACTTAAAGAGAAAAATATTTTCATAAATACTCCACACCCTCCCCTTCAATGCTGACGTGCAAGAAAGCTAATATACGAAGAAAGAGAAATTTCCGTTAAAGAAAGAGAAAATTATGGGACGAATTAAGAGTTTTACAGTCACAGCTGTGATAGTACATAATTATATCACACCCCCGAATTTTATGTAGAAGTTATAGATATTATTGTCATTATTCGATTTGTTATTATTATTATTATTATTATTATTATTATTATTATTAGTAGTAGTAGTAGTAGTAGTAGTAGTAGTAGTAGTATTTCATTTGTATATTTTGCCATTTATATTGGTAAGCTGGAAGATATCCACATATGTAGGTATGAGTAATATGTTTTGCATGAGTGGGACAACATTGCTTTAATAACTCTGGTAATTTGAATGAGTCATATGGCTGCCCCAGTGTTTGTTGTGATGTACTTGTGTCGGGAAATTCATGAGTCATGTATATATCCCAGCCTGATGAAATGAGCTTGTTGTTGTATTAGGAAAGTTTGGTGATTCATGGAATATACCCCAGAGTTTGTTATTGTCTTGGGAGGAAGAAGTAGTTCAGGGCTTGGGCTTGAGAAGAGGACCACCCATGATTGGCTGGCAAGCACCAATCCAGACGTATCATCTGAGAGGAGGGGGATGTTGATGTCTATAAAGGTTGATCATACGGCGGCAACCAAGAAAATTGTAAGGGTGATTGTGAGAGTGATTGTAAAGGAACGAGAAGGAAGATAACTACAAGCAGTAACACTGTATGAAGGAACGACAACGGACACACTGTACGGGAAGGAAGTGGTGCTGATACACGGTACTGGAGTGACACGGCTGCAATGGACTGGACTTCAAACGTTCGTGGAGCGTAGTCTTGTTATGTTCGTGGACAGTGGCTGATTGTGGAGAGTGCTTGCGCATTAAGTATTGTAGCACTTGTGGCGGCCTAGCACTATATGTTGGTGAAAGCTATCTCAGACTTTCCATAAATTTATATGTTGAGGATGTATCTGTGTGATGTGATAACTGCCGATTATGAGAATCGGTAAGTCGAATTGATATAGAGACAGTGAAGGGTATTTATCTTCATACATGTACATTGTTCATCGGACTATCTACAAATGGTAGCTTAGTTCTCGCTTTCGTTTTCCCACGATTTTCATTATTATTGTTATTGTTGTTGTAAATATGGAATCTTCCAGCAATATTTTATGTGTGTATTATATGTATAATGTTGTATGTTGATGAGGTGCTCATGCACGGAATTTGTTAAGAATATAGTTAGCTATTTTATAATCAGTGTTATTGATGAACCTAGGTGCAGTTCCTACCTAATTAGTCGTTTTCAGGAAGTTAGGTAAGGCCTGCAGCAGATGTACCAGTACGCAGCATTATGTACACGCCCTGGGATATAAAGTTTATCATGCTCTTATCTAAATTCGAGGGATCCATTCTGGTGAACTCTGGCGCCCATACTAGGGACATTTCGGTTAATTATGCTTATTAGTTTTATTAAGTTTTTGAGTAATTTTATTTATATATTATATTCATGATTTTATTTATTATTATCATCAAAAAAGTTACACAGCTTAATGGAAGTTTTCCGGAAACCAAATAGGAATTCGAGACAATGTTTAATGGTGCCCTCCAAAACATTCCAAACAATGAAGACGGGATGGTAACGGGAGATCTGAGTGGGCACGTTGGTTCAAAAATGTTCGGCTTCGAGACGGTACATGGAATGTTAGGATATGCTACACGGTCGGGCTGAGTGGCTCACGTGGTTGAGGTGCTGGGCAGGTTCGAACCTGGCTCAGAATGGTGGGATTTAAAGGTGGGCATAACAGTCAGTTTCGGGTCGGTAGACTTACTGGCACGTAAGAAAGCACCTGCGGGACAAATTTCGCGGAAATTGGGGTCTCCGGAGTACGCATAAAATTAGTTTGTGGGATATAAAGCAAATGTTATCATTAATGATGTTGTACAGAAAATAAGAAAGATGACAGATTCTTTAAGATATCCGAAGCACATGGGTATACGTTGTTGAATACATTTTTCTGGGAAAGGATGGCCACTTGGTAACTTATAATAGTAGAGGAGTATCATCCCAACTTGATTACATTGTAGCCAGAAGGGAAATATTACGAAATATCAAAAATAGAAAAATTATACGTAAAGAACATCTTAGTTTTCAACATAAACTCCTAGTTATTGACATTAAAAGACAAACAAAACCTGCCTGACAATTTATAAGCTGCCAGTAAAAATAAGGTGGTGTAACCTGTAGGAGGACTCTGCGGAGATTTATGCAACTTGAGTGTTTTGCAGAGACACCAACCAGAAGTTCGAGATAAGCAGTGACAGTGGTCTAGTTGGTCCTCACTTGACAGAGTATTTACCAAAAGAATCGTTCGTCAAACGAATGGGAAAGCCATCATAAAAATAGAAACATGGCGGTGGTGTGTGGAAATGAAAAGGGCAGTTAATGGTTACAAAATATGCTTCAAGAACTGGATAACACCAAACACAAAGAAGACAAGAACTTCGTAAATGTAGCAAAAAATTATAGGCTACTTCCCGTTGTCTGTAAGCCTGGAAACGATACTGCGTGAAAAGGAGATCTTTATGTGGATCACAGAGTGGAGAGGTAGGCAGTAGAATGCCAGATAGCTATGGGAAGACCAAAATGAAGATGAAAATCCTGCATCAGGAAGGATCCGAGTAGTACCAATGCTGTACAAGATCGAAGGTAGTGGAGGAGAATTACCAGAAAAGCGGACCACACCCAGTATGATAAAATGTATAAGAAGATGAAGAAAAATAACATTCACTAATATTTTCCTAGTTTTACACAGGCCCGTTCGAAAGCTGATTTAAGGGCATGATTCCTTCATCCACTTGAAGGAGATTCCAGTGTGGTAACTGCCAATTATATAATCTAGGTTGTTGTTCTGTGTAGAAGAAAGCTAAAACTCAACGGACTAGATGTTGTTCTTGTCATGGTCTATTGAGGGGATCATGAAGTTATGAAAGAGGTAACAACAAAAATATTTCTCGAACGCTTTACCGGAGTATCGGAAGATGACAAACTTTGACCAAGGTAAGGTTAATGGGGAGGAATCGTTTGAAGTACCGAAGTCCTCTTTCCAAAGTTATGAACAGTTTGGGGTCATTACCAATTTTAAGCCAAAGTATATCATAATAAGAATGCAATAGTTGCCTAAAATTTTCTCATTCGTAGTCCATAATGGAGCAGAAGTTCGAATGTTTTATCAATCTTCAAAACCATAGCAGAAATGTAACACTTCTGGAACTTCAAAATAATAATATGTTCCATACCTATAGTGAGAAGTAAGATGGTCTTCATTCTTGCCGCTGAACCTGATCACTTGTATCGTACAGCGAACAGTGCTCTGTTTTATAAGGGGAATTACTGCCTTCTCTAATTGAAAGAGTATGATGTTATCTAACACAGGTGGCATTATATTTTATATGAGCCATTACACGTGTAACTGCTGAAATGATGTTACAAGATACGTTTTTATTGTCATCGTCCTCACAGCCGATGGAAAGAAGATGCACTTGAACACTTCTGCAGTATTAAATTCTTTGATTAGACGGTTAGCCGAAATCAACACTAAGAAATAATTATGATTGTGTTCTCTTTCATTGTTGTGGTATAGTAAGCCTATTCTATGTTTTAGGTTCGTTATGGTTAGTATGTCTGCTTGTTTGTGTGAATCAGCTTGAAGTTATATTTTGTGCTATGTCGAGGTAAGCCGCTATCTGTTTATTGCCAACTTCTGCCTGAGAATTCAAGTATAACAATGTCAATCACTTCTTTTTCGAGCATAGACAATGACACAGACACCACTCTCCTTTCTCCTTAGCACCGATTTCTACTTTTACTCCTCTTACCTCTGTTTTTCCCCAGATTCCCTCTCCAGATCTATCTGTTCGTAGTATTTTAGAAACGGAAGTGAAAGTATTTCCAAGCGCTTTGTTGTGTGCTCATGTTTACAGTCAATCTAATGTAGCTCACCATGATGAACTAAAGCCGTATTTGAAAACAGTTTATTTCATATAATAGCTGTAAGTAAGAGGTGGCTATGTGCTTCAATACCTTCCAGTATGGTTGAAATACAAGGATATCCTATTCATCGATTAAATAAGATCATCAGGCGTGGAGGTGGCGTTGCGATGTTTTGTAAGCTTAATCTCAGGAGTACAGTGGTAAAAATTTCTAACACTGCTAAAAAATCCTGATCCTGAATTTATGTTTGCAGAAATTATTATAGACACCGTTAATGTACTCATTTCGGTTGCATATACGCCTCTAAATGCTGGGAGCATTGGTGAGTTAGAGGACAATTTAATAAGACTTTTACCATCTTATGAACACGTGATTACAATAGGCGACTTTAATACAAATTTGTTAACTAGGGCTAGTGAAACAACACGTTTTCTTAATATTTTTCTCTCCTGTGACATGACAATTTTGCCCTCGAAACGAGCTAACCACGTTCATTTTTCCACCGTCTCTTCTAACAAACTCATTGATCTCACGATAACCAATAATCCACCTGTTCCTGAAATATTAAATCATGACCGTATATACTTGGCGTATTCGCTAACAGTTCCTAACTATATGTCGAAATACGTGACTTTTAGTGACTTTTTAAATGTATATTTCCATCGCCTAAAAGAAGATGCAAATAAATTAAGTGTCCTTGTGGTGACATAACACTAATGAATGATATAGATGAAAAACTGAAAGATATTAATTCTTCATATTCATGGACTTTACAATACGCATGCCCCTAAGTGCTGTGAGAAAGAAACACACACCCCCCCTCCGTAGCTGACAACTGAAATCAAATCTCTGACGGCTCAGCGTGATTCGTTGTATAGACGTTAAAAAGGAAATTTATCAGCTGACAGGTTTGAACAATACCGTGTACTGCGAAATCGAATTAAACAAATTATCCGCTATAAGAAATGCGATTACTTCCGGTGTCTATCCACTAATATAAACGCTGGTAGTACTGGGCGACAACTTCGTTCATTAGGTATTCGAAGGCCTCCTGTAAACCATGCTAAACCAGAAATACCGCTTGACGAGAATAATAGACACTTTTCAACAGATGTTTTTACTCCTGAACACGATACAACGCAGGCCGCCATCAAGTCTATAATACGACAACAATAATCTGATCGCCCATGTTTCGAATTTGGAACTTTTTCAGAGTGTGAAGTGAGATGAGAACTGATTTCAATTAAATCACATGCAACGGGGGCTGATGAAATCCCTATTTTCTTTATTACCGCCATTATGGATATAATATTGCCGGTTATTACTGACTTAATTAATGCATGCCACTCCCGTGGTTATTCTCCGACAAAGTTTCCAAGATGCACAAGTTGTCCCATTTCCAAAAAGCTCGCCATCTTATGTAGCATCTGACTTTCGTCAATTATTTAATCTGAGTCCCTCTGCTATTCAGCTCATTGCTTCATACCTCACCAGTCGGCGACAACGTGTTGTCATAAAATGCATGACCATGGACTGGAAGACGAAGCAAACAGGTATTCCACAGGGATCTATGCTTGGACCCCTTCTGTTTACTCTATATATCAATTGTCTTCTCAGTTCAGTAACTGTAAGTATCATTTATATGCAGATGATCTACACATATGTTATCACTGTAAAGCTGTTGATATTGATTTTGTAATTCATCAGATGAATTCTACTTTAAATCTGATTAGATCCGATTCTAATAAGTACCGTACTGTTTATTAACTAATCCTAAAAAGACACAAGCTATTATAATAGAGCAACAAAGGAAGTGAAATATCGTTAATAAGAAGTTATTGCCTTCACTTTTTCTTTGCATTTCAGAAGTCGGTAAAAAAAAATTTTGGGATTTTCATAAGTGACACACTAGATTGGCGTAAGCACTTAACAAGCATCTGTTGGAAAATTCACTCGTCACTTCACCCTCTCAAAACTCCCCAATCACTTCTTCTACTAAGCATGAAAGTTAAACTTATCTGGACCCTCATATTTTCCCTACTTAATTGCTGTGATATTGTAATGATAGATGTCACCATGGAACAAACATTAAAATCACAGAAGGCAATGAACTCATGCATTAGGTATATATTTTCAATTCAATTCTCAAGTCATAAATCCCCTATTATGAAATTCTCTCCTGGTTAAAAATCGATAAACTACAACATCTTCACATTGCAACTCTCGTATTTCGTCTGTTGAATGAATCTAATCCTCAGTTTTTATCCTCAAAGTTTAATTTACTCTCCTCCTCTCATGAACACAACACACAATCGACTACTACACTCTCAATTCCTGTGCATCGCTCATCTTCATTTAACCGCTCCTTTCACGTGTCTGGTGCAAGGCTATGGAATTCCCTTCCAGTCAGTATTAGTAATTGCACTTCTTTAGCTTTTTTCAAGCGGTCTTGCCGAGATTACCTATTAAATGTATAACCAGCTTGTATGAATATCAGCATGAATGGAAGAACTAATGAGGTTAGGATTTACATTTTGCTATATTACTTCATTATTCATTTATATGAATTTGATTACAGATAATGTGTGGTTAATTGTAAGAGAGGGCCGTGAGCCTTAACTTCAATTCAAATGAAAGCATGAGAATAAAGTAAATAAATAAATAACAAAATAAATAAAAAATAAATAAATAAATAAATAGGTAAATATCTTAGCCGAAAGAGCAGTTAAACATATTGATGACTTCACCTCAAAGCTGATTTATTTCCTGGAAATATGGAAAATCCAAATATAAAATGGAATGAAGGGAATAACCACGTTTCATACAGACATTACACACCGCGCTATCAGTCATCTCAGAGCCACACAATAGTGAGCATATTCCATTAAATATCACAGTACTTGGTCCTAAACTCCAAGTAACTGGGAATTGGCCAGAAATGAAAGACAATAATGTTGAAAGCTTCTATACGAAACAAATGCCCGTGTTAGGGCAAAAACACGTGATGGAAATACAGCGCCAAACCCTTCCCGCACGCAGTGACCTCGCCCACAGAGAAAACAGCACCCGGTTCGGAGTAAAGAATGACTGATCAATGTGTATGTGCCGCAATATGCGGTGATTGATGACACTCAGCACAAAATAAATGACAACCGAGTTGTTGGTAAAGAAATGATGTGAAGCTATATAATAGAGCAAGGACTGGTGTGTCTTTCAAACACAAATGAATAATATCTAAAGATGGATGATCTCAACTTAGAGTTAATAATATATTAGGAAGATTAATCACTGTCAGAATATGAACTCAAAGCCTGGCAAGTAATATTTCCAGAAAGTCTGCAGCTGAGAGTGCATTTAAAATTTTAGTTCGTCGTATCGACACTGAAATTAAGAAACTATCGGCGAGTACACACGTTCAACACCAGTATTATTCGATTACAATATGAACTATAAATATAATTTTCATATCATTCAGTATGACTATTGAAGAAACAGACAATTTTAGTGAGTTATAATTTGCTCTTTGTGGTAGCGGTTTTCTACTGTGAGAATGCATGCCCTTGAATGAAACACAACAAGCATTTTGAAGAGAATTCTGTGTGCGCAACGTTTCAACCAGGCCAACAGTTTTATCGACGGTAAGAAAGCTGGACATATCCGTCTCGCTTCTCAGGGAGAGTGAAATCCGAGGACTGGAATAAGTCAAGTTTATGATTGTGAAGTTCGAGGAAGCTTACTCAACTCACAAGAAAAAAAAAGTGCATCGACTGTACCAGAAGACAGGCTCCACATGTACTCTTCCCGACCACATTAGAACTGGCATGTTAAGATCATATTACTACTACCGGTATTATATTACTACATTATTACTAATAACAATACAAAAGCAATACAGTACTGTGATCAGACCTCAACTACTGTACGAGAATGAAGAATTCACACAATTTATCTGAAGATCATTATAAAGCCAAGAGAAAATAGAAGGACTAATACAGCCTGATATCCCATAGTGCAACAGAGAAACTGTCCAGTCTGGCAGCAGACATCCGAAAATAAAGACTGAGATTCTGTGGGGACATTCAAAGACTCCCAGCAGCAAGTTATACTCACAAGATCCTGACTTATACCGGTATATTGAACCAAGCCATCTCGGAAAATGGTTTATTTGAAATGCTTTGGAATGCAAGGCAATGGAATCCAGGAAAAATAACTTGAACTGGCCATCAAAGTAACAAAGGTACGTGCAACTTGAAATCCATTTCATGAGGATCCTAAATTAAATATTATAATATAGTGACTGAACCAAAAGCACTATACGCAGCAGAAACAGTAAACTTGAATTACAAAGGACAGATGGAGGAGTCCGAGTTAAAAGAAAGAACAATTTTAAAAAAGATCATAGGACCAAAATTTCAGGGCAATAAGATAACATAAATCAAGAATGAAACGCTCCACAAGAGAATTGAAAAGCTCTCAGATGCTATGTGATAAAGAAGGATATAATTTTACGGTCATCTTCTCATAATGAACTCTAATAATTAACCAAACAAGCCTTTGACTTCTTCCGTAACGACAAAATAAAACCCAAATGGTTCAAAGAAACTGGAAAAGAGACTTAGTAGAACTAAAGTTTAGAGAATATACACTATATGACCGAACAGCTAAAGTAATAAATAAAGACGAATATATGAGTTTCCAAGACAAATCTGCATTAGAAACCAAACCTATTATCTCTGAAGATAAGAAAAATGAAGAAATACTGGGCACTAAGAAAACAACACCACACATTGAAGTGATTGATTCAACGTACCCCAAAGAGGGTGAAACAAAAGAAGAAAGAATAAATATAATATAATATAATATAATATAATATAATATAATATAATATAATATAATATAATATAATATAATATAATATAATATAATATAATATAATATAATATAATATAATATAATATAATATAATATAATATAATATAATATAATATAATATAATATAATATAATATAAATTTTAGGGGACCCGCTGTCTATAATTTCGTGTGTCTTGCCAATTTTTCAGATATTTATCACTTTTAGGTCAACTCAAGACCAAATCTGTGGTTTTCATTTTTCGTGTCTGCTTGTCTGTTTGTTCCACCATCACGGCGAAACGGCTGGATAGATCTCAAACAAACTTCACATTTACATTATACTCCTCCCGAGGAAGGTTTCGATATGCATATCATATCCAAAAATTTTAAATTGACGGGGTGTTTGTAGGCAAAACCGAAACGGTTTTCCTAAATTTTCTCTTATGCCATTGATTACTTTAAACTCCGTGGATCGTATGTGAAAGCATCTTCATTATAAACAACCTTCGTTATATTCATAATTTACCTTACTCTTCAAATGACGGAGAAATTTACCATTTTCAACGAGTATCATGCTCTGCATTGAGTGTCCGACAGAACGACAACGAACCTACAGGTTACCATGGCAACATCTCTGACTGCATGTCAGCAGGGAAGTAACGTAATGCCCTTTTCCTCATCATGCCTATAAATTAGTGGTTGTTCCTTGGGTAGAATGCAGGAGAGGCGTCAATCGGTCATTCTGCGGGATATTGGCGGAATATCGTTTGAGGTTATAACAGTCCTCGAATAGCTTAAGTAATAACACCATTAGTTATCTTCTTATCTGTTTACCTAAGAATCCCTCCGCCTAAATTTCTCATCTGTTACAGCTTTCCTACATCCATGACTCACACCAGCATAATTTATTGAGTGTCATTTGATTTTCCAATACATTCACTTGGTATTTACACATTTGTCGTCATACGGCTATCCTCAGTTGTAATCCTTTTTCTATTAACGTCAAATTTCTTAACTGTATTACTTTCTTCCTTAATTACTCCGTATGTATGCGACTGCTAATCCCGAAAGCTGGACACTTTTTTCTTTGAAGAAATATTCTAAACTATGCAAATGTATAAATTTTGGCCACGAAAAATATCGAAATATAGTAACGATTTTAACGACGGTGCAGACCGTTTCACGATAATTGGTGGCTAATCGTTAAGACGGATCACAAATCAGAAAGCACAATTGCCTTTCATTTTGGAGAGATCTACAACATTGATCCTATGACTTTTGGTCGTATTTCTAACCCTTATACGTTGAGTAGAGCTGTACATCTTGATTTCAAGTTAATATTGTACTTTTACACGTATAAGTTATCATTTGGCTCACTTCTAGGAAAGATAGAATCATGACATTCGGCACGCACATTGATATTACCAGTGGCAAATATTGTTTCTAAATGCCGGAACTGGCTGGGGTTTTATACGATACCGAAACGGTGATTTTGCATTCCTACAAAACATACACAACCAAACCTAATGGAAATCTACCTGCCTTAATGTAAATTAATTTCTAAACATTTTTCTCATTTACAACATTTCGATACGAGTAGTAATAAGGAGGATATCATTAACGGCCCGTTTTTAGGTACAAGTTCCACCGGACTTAACTCAAGAGCGGGTGCTTCAAGGTATTTGAATCAACCTTTACAATTAGCAGCCACCTGCCAAAGGTAGGTTTTAAAGGTCAATAACATTTCATGTTCCCGGAATGGACTGGCGTTTTATAGGGAATCGAAATGGTGATTTAACTCTTCCACAACATATACAGTACAAGACCAAGCTGAGTGGAAAACGACCCAAATTGATGGATATCCATTTCAATAACTTTTTATTTTCATGTGCATTTTTTTGACACGAGAATTAATAAGGGAGATATCATGAATGATCGATTTTGCAGCTTAAATGCAGCGGACATAGCCCAAAATGTGTTGCACGTGGAGCAGATTCCTTATCTATCTATATAAATAAAATCGTATCGGCTGTGTGCCTGTACATTGACTATTTTTACGAAATTTTCTCACAACTAGCCGTTTAAGGGGTGATAAGGACCATCTGCATATTTTATTTTGTTTCCTTTCCTGAAAGTCCTCATTTTTACTCTCCTTATCCAAAATCCCAATTACGGCATAATCTGCCAAACGGACAAGAAAATTGAAATGTGCTAAAATTTTACGTTTTAGCCTGTAACGTTCGGAAAATTTCCAATATGTTTATATTTTTCACTTTTTATCCACGAAGAATATCGAAATATGGAGGCAATTTTAATGCCAGTGCAGACCTTGGGGATGTCCTGTCACATAACGGACGGCACAAACTCCGTTCAGTTTGGAGTGATCTACAACCTGGGTCATATAACTGTTCGTCGTATCTGTATCACTATTACGTTCGATTTTTCTCTATTTCTCGATGGTAAGTAAATTTCGACTTTTTCACATGCATAATTCATATTTTCAGTCACTTATATGAAAGACAGAATCATCGAACTCTACACGAAAATTGGCCAACCCAGTATCTATAAGTGAGCCTAATGCTATCTATGTAGCTGTCACATAATTATTCGAAATGTAATGCAGTGTGAGACAATCTGACAAAAAATGTTCCCTATTCAACGTTTCTAACTAAATCTAACCCATGAATGGAAGATATATCATAGTACCAGCCATTTAGGCCACTAAATCCGGCGTCTTATGGTACAATCTTATTGAAGATACGACGTACCGTTTAGCAGCAGTTAATATGTAAATAAAGGTCTGCAATATTGTAAACATGCACATACCTTCGTATGTCGATCTATGTATATTCATTGATGTCGATTTGTAGCGATCGAGAAAGGGTGTATCTGCTATTGTAGTCAGTACTCCCCACACCGACTTTGACAGGCAGTAGGAATGGGATCCTTCTGCAACTCCTCTGTAAGTGGCATTAGTAAGGAAGGCTTACCATTGTAATGAATAATTGACTTCTCGTTTTGATTTTCAGAAGCCAAGGGAGCATGCAGTTTTGTTCATAACTCCCTGCCATTATAATTAAAACACCTTAACAGTAATCTGTATGGAAGTAGGAAAGGGGGCCTCCCATTGAAACGAAAACTCCCCAAATCGTTTGCGACCGCGCAGTAGGCAACGGGGCCTGTATTTAAAGTGTAAACTTTCCAACTCGATTTTGAATGGCAGTAGGCAAGTGACCCTGCCGTTATCATCACAAATCCGTAACAAACACTTTAAATTGGACATACGGGGAACTCCCTATGCTGTTTCTCGTATAATGGTAAGAAACATGCAATTTTAAAACAATCTTATTTACTGCATGTACAGTATTTACTTCGATATTCGAATACAATGTAGAATACCGTGGCGAAGCACGGGTACATTTGCTAGTTAATAATAACGACAACTATAAGATCAAAGGAATTTGGAAGGACAGAAGTCACATCTCGGTTGAAGATATACATACATCGGCGAAGTGAAAACTGGGTGGACTCAGTATATCTTATTCATAAGTGGGAACTAGCACACAAGAAAATAGCGCGAATGATTGCTGATAAAAATAGGTAGGAACAATTGGAGGAAGGATTTCGAATAAGGAGATAAGTACTAAGTTAGAATGAGCTCTACAAAGACAGCTGTAAGCTCAAACTCACTTCGGTGGTGGGATGATGAAACAGTGTACAAAAACTACTAAAATAATGCGGTGGTGCTGAGGACTAGGGCATAGCAATGGAGGGTAAGAGAAGTATAGGTAGGTCGATCAGAGTCAGTAAAAACTATAAGCCATAGTGCTAGTTGGAAGCAGAGCAATGTGGATATGTTCATGTCATTCACAGAGATTCATAGAGTGAAAGTCATAAGAGTTTATAATAAAAATTATTCTAGTACCCATATCACTCCTGTACCCACTTTAGCACCTCGGTTGGCTCATTTATAATTTTTATAAAACACCTTCACATCCAAGGAGCTTGACACTTCAAAAGAACACCATCCCCCATTATTACGGCATAAGGAATCAGATGATTGCTGTGAAGTTACCTAAAATAGATTATAATATTTTACAGATCATTTAATCAAATTCAACAGGTCAAAAGTACCTCCCTCTCTACTGACGGCTCAGAACATACCGCTTAGTCGAGTCGCTCTCCTTACTTTCAAAACTTCCCTGCCCAAAATATGCAACGTTTTCGTAAAAACACTTTTATGTGAGAAAGCACCCAGAATAAATCATACTGCTTTCTTTGGATCTTCTCCATTTCTGGAATTCAGTAATTCGGTTAATTGTTCCATGCCCTGGACTCATTTTCTCACACTGAGATGTTACACGCCCGTTCCTCCACATCCCTTCTAAAACTATTCGAAAGGATTTCTATCGTTTACTCACAACCTCGTTATTGATCTTACTTACGGTGATCTCCAGCAGGTACTCTCAACTCATCGACACAGAAATTGAAACTGAACGACCTTGACCTTTTGGTGAAATTCACGACCTGATTTTCCCCCCGTTTATCAACATATGTCTATTGTGGACGTTTTTGTGCAATCGCTCAAAATGCAATAAGTTATTTATTGCTGTATACAATATTAATATATTAATATATTCCATCAGTTAACCTGTCTATAAGATTGATTTACCAAAGTTTGGAGCTATCTCTTCCACATACGATTAGGGAAAGATGAAATAGTTATTTACGGAGCAGTGACGGAAAATGAGGCAATTAGTATCAAAAGGAGCAATCGGCAAATTTCGTCAGAAATGAATCTATTTCAGTCTCACAGTCTTACGCATCTTTGAGCACGTAAATGTTTCCTGGATCGTAGCCACTAAATTATCAGTTACAGCATGACCGGTAGTTCTATGAGTAAGCCAATTATCCCGTTTCGTAATTTAGTTGAGACAACAATCCTTCATTTGGTATGATCAGCATCCACATATTTATGCACTACCCCATTACTCATTAAATAGTGGAAAGATAATTTATGTATTGCCTCAAAATCCGGTCACCAACTACAATTTACCTGCCAAAATAGCAGTGGCGGCTCGTGACAAAATTTTTAGGGGGTTCACAACATTTTTGTTCATGTCTCAAATCAGCAGAAAAGTAACATAGGTACATAAATCACTTCACCAAAAGTTCCTTGTACGGTTCCTTTTTCACAAAAAATATGGTAGAACCCCTGTAACCGAGGATAAATTTTATACTAGACTAATCTGTTAGTGTAGAACAAAAGTAAAATTCATAATAACTTTAGTACACTGCGGATATTGAAGGATGCGAGCACTATTCTTGGTTTTTAAATAGCACGAAGTTCACCTAGGCACGGCGAGAAGCATGGAAATAATGTGTGCCGCATTTACCGGTCGATTTTTTTAAAATTGTTTCCGAATTGACCGCAATAGTCTCCACATTATCTCGGTTAATCAGGGTTCTGCTCTATCACATGTTAATTTTTTCTCGTCTTGGAAATTACAGACAACACTAGCAAAGGGAATTCAATACTCGCGTTTTTGTGTGCATGAAACTTTTCATGTTAATTTATTTTTGCACTGAAATGAGCAAGGTCTGTGCACCCAGCTAAATTCCATACACTTCTTTCTTTGTTGAACAATAAACAGGGCAAACAAAAAGACGCACTTCTAGACCACCATCCACAGAGCCACTTGCATGTTTCGTACATTTCTCTCTTAAACTTACGCCTATAGCCGCGTTTGTCAGTTTTTGTAAGGTTCTCAATAATCAAATCTGGTCTGACCGGTCCAAGCCTTATAATTTCTAAGTTACCCTGATAGGTTAATATTTCTTTCTTAATCTGCTTACCCTCCAGGGTTGGTTTTTCCCTCGGATTCAGCGAGCGATCCCACCTCTACCGCATTCAAGGGCAGTGTTCTGGAGCGTGAGACATTAGGTCGGGGGATACAACTGGGGAGGATGACCAGTACCTAGCCCAGGCGGCCTCACCTACTATGCTGAACAGGGGCGTTGGTGGGCGATGGGAAAATTGGAAGGGATAGACAAGGAAGACGGAAGGAAGCGGCCGTGGCCTTAAGTTAGGTACCATCCCGGCATTTGCCTGGAGAAGAAGTGGAAAACCACTTTGAGGATGGCTGAGGTGGAAATCGAACCCACCTCTACCCAGTTGACCTCCAGAAGCGGAGTGGACCCAGTTCCAGCCCTCGTACCACTCTTCAAATTTCGTGGCAGAGCCAGGAATCGAACCGGGCCTCCGGCGGTAGCAGCTAATCACACTAACCACTAGGGCCTACACCACAGAGGCGGACGGTTAATATTTCGCTGGTTAAAATTAACTGAACTGAATTCATTTCCTCTTACACAAAGAATGCCATGGTTACAAACCATACAAACAGAGAAGCAAAACACAACACTAAAATAAATTTCAATTGAGAAGATTATCGAGTCACAAGGTAAAGCAAACTTCTTCCCGCAATTGCGAACACCTGTTGACGAGCTAGAAAATGCCTATTCAGAACTACTAGCGAAATCTGCCGGTAATGTAATGCAATAGTATCTCCTGCGGGGCTGTGGCTAACAGTAATAGGGGAGGTGGCGGACCCTTGTGGTCAACTGTAATACTGCCACTGGTTTGAGGATTGCTCAAGACGGCAAAGCACGTACCTTACCGTGCTCCTCGCTAATGGGAATATCAGTGCATAAACCATGACGTCATCTGCTTTGCGCATGCGTATAGTCTTCAGCACAATAGCGCATTACACAGTGTGCTCGCTGCACTGTCAGTCAAAACGAACAACTGTCGGTGTAACGGAGCTTCGATATAAGTCGAATGCTTTCGATCGATTGTTGAAATCAGGTCGAAAGAAAGGAAAGTTTTAAATTATCCATGAATGCGTAAAGTTGTATTAAAACTGGGTGTTCACGTGCTCCTGTGCTCCTAAGAGCCCACCGCCACTGCAAAATAGTCAAGCAACACAATAGTGAATGCATCTCGCCTTTGCGATTGTCGTAGATATCTTATTCTTCAGAGAATTTCGATATCTTCATTTATCAGTTCCATATGATGTGCTGAAACTATGTTCTCTTCTGGATTTCTACTTAACGTTTTATATTCTCGAAGAACTATCATTTATTTCCATCAACCTTTGAAACTACATAAAATATCGTAACACAAAACACGCCATTATCTCCAGTCTGGTCTGCTTCTTCAAATCTCAGCCACCTTGACCGTGGTTGTGCTATCGTCACAGCCAGGATCCCTGCATGTCGCAACTTAAGCACTATCCATGTACCTGGGAAACTGAACCTCAAGATTCTTTCTGCTCGGAGGAAAGTAGCCGACCTAAGGCCGCTGAACAAAACAGCTAATGGTCTATTGAGGTCTCCAGATTTAGTTTTGTTATTCCTCCTCCACGTCCCATCCCGTAGTACCGGAATGAAGACCCTACTCCATATTCCTTACTCCCGGCTTTCTCTCACCCCAAGGTCCCTCTCTACGTATTCCAGCCGTGTTTAATAACCTATCTATCAAGAAGAATCTAGACATCATCGTAACGTTTCCTTCCTTCTGTCATGATATTTCTCAAATAACTTAATTTTCCTTCTTTTCTTTCCTGTTCTGCTCCTGTATTTACTGCAAATATATTATGCCTTAATAATGTCGTTGTATATGTAAAATGTATTATAAAGGACTCTACAATTTTTATTGTGTATATTGTTGTCTTTTGTAAATATTTATATATTTTTCATTTTAGATTAATATCTATTGTACATAGCTCGGATCTTTGTAATTCGGCGTTATGTTGTTGCTAATCCTGAGTAAATAAATAAATAAATAAATAAATAAATAAATAAATAAATAAGTAAATAAATAAATAAATAAATAAATAAATAAATAAATAAATAAATAAATCTTGGAGGGGTTTAACCTCAGTTTTTCGGCTAGATGCACTTGCCCACGCCTAAGAGAGCGAGAATGACCACATGGAGGAGCCTAACTTCAGTTTTACAATCAGATGCCCTTCCTGACGTCAATTGCGCAAGACGGCGTCTATACAAAGACAGCATAGACGCGCTTGCGTAAGATAGCGGCAGTGAGATGGCCTATGGGCACTTGCGCAAGACGGCGGCTATACAATGACAGCCTAACAGCGCTTGCGCAAGATGGCGGCTGCTCTTATGAGGCGGCCTAGGAGCGCTTGCGCAAGATTATTGCTATACAAAGATGGCTTAGGGGCGCTTACGCAAGATGACTGCTGTGAGACAGCCTAGGGGCGCTTGGGCAGGATGGTGGCTATGCATAGGCTCTTATCAGATGGCCCAGGTACTTCTGCGCAAGATGGTGTCTATACAAGGAGGGCCTAGGGCATTTGCGCAAGATGGCGGGCATGACTCGGCTCAAGGGCGCTTGCCCAAGATAGCGGCTGCTCTTGTGAGGTGATCTGAGGGCTCTTGCGCTAGATGGCGTCTATACGCAGGCACTTATGAGCCGGCCTGAGGGCGCTTGCGCAAGATGGTGGCTATACAAAAGCTGATATGAAGAAAGTTGGGCCAGGGGTTACTGCGCAAGATGGCGGCAGGCTGTTGTGAGACCTCCTAAGGACGCTGCGCAGGATGGCGGCTATACACAGGCCCTTAAGAAGAAAGCTGGCCCAGGGCCTACTGCGCGAGGTGGCAACTGTACATAGACATTTATAGAGAAAGTTGGTCTAGAGGACATATAAGACTTATGGAGACGGCTTAGGGGGCGCTTGAGCAAGACTGCTGCTATACACAGGATCTTATGGAAAAAGTTAACCTAGAGGCTACTGCGCTACATGGCGCCTATACATAGGCGCTTATAACCTCCTCCTCTCCTCCGACGGGGCGTAAGAGGTCACGTGATAGCTGTATGTCTCTATCCGACAAGTCTAAACATGTATAACTATAAAGACATGATCTTATGCTTAAGGCTTTACGCATTGCAGGAGTTAGCACGTGCAGTGATGACGATATTATTACGGTTATGCATGTTGAGAGCTGTTCGTTATCAAGGTTACTTACTCAAGCCTATATAGATGGAGTGAGTGGGTGTAAAGAGTCTAATGAATGCAATAAATACAGCATTTAACTTTAATTAAATAATTCTTAACATAATTAACAATCTACTACAACAGTCTTGGTTTTGCTGCCGACAAGGTCTCTATGATCAATTACAGCCTTCTGCGAAGAGGTAGCATGCTTCCGAAGTTGAAATGCCTCCTGCAATATTCAAATTAAACAAAACATTTAGTGTTTACGAAATATATTTTTCTATGTACGTTATGCTTCACAAAGAAGATAATGCAGTTCTTACGTTGTTATTCATGTCGTTTATTCCTTATCTGAATCATCGTCAGCATGTACTGAAATTTATGGGAAAATTTTCATCCATACACTATTTACAGTGTTCAGTCCTCCGATAGGTCCATCCCAATCATCATCACCGTTTTCACCTCGATGCTTGTAATGACGTTGACAGGTTCTGCATAAGGCTACATCGACTGACATCTTACAGTGGAGAGGAAGGATGCCATTCGAATTATTTACGAAATGAGCAGCGAACGTAGATACAAATCCTGGTGGTAAACATTGAATCGGATATTTTGGCGTCTGATAAAAAGTTCTATGTTTTTAGAACATCTTAATAGCCTCACTTACTTGTGTGAGATAAATAAGATATTCCGTATTAGCATGCGAACAGCATGCACATTAACAGTTTTGTCTGTTATCTAGACGATTATCTGTAACCGTGTATTCACTTTCTCCTTTCTGATCCATAGAGTACGATGTCGAAGCATACACTAATGTTCCATCGATTGACATCTTACTGCGGAGAGGGAGGATGTCCGAAGAATCGTTTACGAAAGGAGCATCGTACGTAGATAATTATCCTGGTGGTAAACATTCAATCAGATGTTTTGGAATCTGATATAAGGTTCTATGTGTATAGAACATGTTAACAGCCTTACTTACTTGTGTGAGATAAATAATATATTGCGTATTAGCATGCAAACAGCATGTATATTGACAGCTTTGTTTGTTATTAATACGATTGTCTGTAACCGTGTAGTCTTTTTCTTCTTTCTGATCCATAGCGTACGATGTTTAAGCACACACTAATGTTGATGGTAAATGGCTATCCTTATATTTAGTCTTGTAACAATATTCGTTAACGGATGGACGTCTTATTTGAAGGACAAAAGGACTCCTCCTCCTTACATCGCCCTCCTCACCGACCCCTCCTCCTCCTCCTAGCCCTAAAGGGCTAATGGGCTAAAGGGCTAACAGACAAAAGTGCTAAAGTGTTAATGGGCTAAAGGGCTAATAGGCAAAACGGCAAATGGTCTAATAGACTTACAAATTCATACTATTTAGAGTGCGTCATCCCTCATTATCCATGCTTGAGACCGGTTCTACATCTAGGGGCGGAGTTAACATCCTAAGGAAAGGAGAATGTTCGAAAGGTGTCTGTAACAGAGGCTTGTCGTGAACTTTGAGCCTATATGCAGACAGTTGATGTGTAGGGACTTGTTTTGATGTAATACGTGCTTCTGTGGTAGCGTTTCCAGGAGCAAACTTAACTTGTTTCGATAGCAACGAAGCGTTGAAATCTTCTTCTATTTCATCTTGCATCTCTTCTTGAGTTTTCTGCACGGCGACTGAACGTGTAGTAGGCTTAGAAAATGAAATAATATCATAAAGCTGTGTGGCAAAGAAACATTGAGACGTTCTTTTCTTTTTCTTCGTCTCCTTTTCCTTTTTTTATTACTATTATTATCAGCATCCTGATCCTCATCATCATCATTATCATCATCATCTTCATTATCACCTTTCTTCCCTTTATCTCGATATGTGTGCTCGGTAGAACTTGTAGTAGTGTTTGCTTGACTACGCTTGAGCTCTTTGTATTTTCTTTCGATGTAGTTACATTACGCGCGGTTTCGTGATGTTGAGCGTTGTATGCGTTCTTGAACTTCTTCTAAAATATTTGCATTGAAAAATTGTCCTACATGATACCTCATTACGTCTCTTGGGAGAGCCTCGGGAAAATGTTTTCCCACAGTTTTTGTAAATATAGCTGAAATTGGGATATCCATGACGGAGTTTATCTTCTGCTAACAGACACTTCTTTAAGAGATACAAGTTAAATCTACTACTTCCACGATGTGAACAGCTTAACGATTAACTGTACACTAACACTGAAGTTTTGAACTTAACTTTCTGTAATCAACGTATTTAAGATGACAGCAGTAAGGCTACTGTCTGAGATTGTTGAGAAGGGCAGCTTACTATAAGATGGTGGTATGTCGAGAAGGTCAGCTTGCTTTAAAACTATGATCTCTAAGATGGTGGTATGTGGTGAAGGGCAGCTTGCTTGTGGTTAGGCCCCTGGCTATATTTTTAAATTCCACGGCGTGGCTATGTCCATGAAGATACATTTAAATTCCACGCCACTACATGCATAAGGTGGTAAGAGTGAGGTTAGTCCCGTCAAGATAGCAGGACTGAGGTATGCAGTCTTACTTTTTTTAAATGCATGGCCGCATGGTTAAAGATGGTAGCTGTTCTCTTGACAGATGTCAGAAGACACGTGGATTTTAAATTGCGCGCCTCCCGTGCATAAGGTGGCAGCAACGAGGTTTTCCTCCGTCAGAATGGCATAAGTGAGGTTAGCGATGCTCTGTTGTCCATAAAAGTGAGCTTAGGGTCCGTCGAAATACCAGCTGTCACCTTGACAACTGTTAAAAAGCACGTGGCTAAGAACGTGGCCTCGTTTACAAACAAGAGCACGTGGACATGGCGTCATCGTTACGTGACCGATTAAATCGCCGGGGTCAATGACCTCGGGTGGTGTCGCAGCAGAAATAAATATATTCGATTTTGTTGCTAAGTCCATATCAACACCAAGCTACGGGGAAATGTGTGAACAGAATTTAATATAAATCCGTATGTAAGACTGAGAATAAGGTACTACTGTCTACGCTATAAATAATGATATCCACCCTGGTTGAAATGGTAGTTAGGTGAAGGCGCCCAAAATTTAATTTGAAATTACCTATGTTATTGTTCATCTCGAAAAGTACTACATAACAAAAGGGATAGAGAATACAATGTACGTTTTATTCAGTTTTACCATTACGACTATGATAATATTGGTGGTGGTGGTGGTTTTAATTGTTTTACGATTGCAAGAAAAGGAACGATCGGTATAATAATAAGAAGGAGTCACAAAAAGGAAGGAGGAATCGCTTTACATTGATGCCCTAATATCACAGAGTCGGAAGAAAACTAAATATGAAGGCCTACAATATAGAAAGCTCATGAATTTGATCAACGATAACATTGCATTGACCATTGTTTTTAGTGATGTGCTTTGTGTCTTCTGCTGCCACGCATCTCCAATAGACGGGATTACTAATGCGTGCTGAGTGTAACAGCCTGCCAGAATATTGGTGGAAAGTAGCGGGGAGTTAGATAACACTCTCCTTCAGCGTGCCATTTCCTCTGGTTCATAAAAATTCTTATATTTCTGGCACGCAACACACTGGTTCATCATAGTATTCCAGCTATTCGATCCCTAATCTGAGGCACACTTTGGAATGAGCTATGTGCACTCTTAAGGGTATAATGGCAGAGGAATGTTCGCGACTGTTTGCGGCTCGGTCATTCCAGCTCTGGAAACGCCCCAACTTGATTATGACTGATGGTACGCAAGAGGGCCTGCCTTTACACTTAAGATTCCCGAAACAAGTCTTCGCATGGGAAAAGTCCGATGATGACTTCACCATCGTTAGGAGGTATGCGATTTCATACCATCTTACTCACAACGTCTACACTACTTAACCTAGAGTTTTGTATACAATGCTGTAAATCGTGTGATTGGAATTCATTACCCTCAATTGTCTTCGAGCCTTTTCAAGAAAATGTAAGGTGCTTCAATAACAGATTCCAGCATCCTGTAAATTGTGTGCAAATTTCTATGCGGTGGTGTTATATTTTAATGCATTGCTCAACTACTCTAAATTGTAGTATTAGGGCATTTGAATTATTTATGGTATTTGTTAAGTTGTATGTTACCGTGGTGTTATGGTGAGCTAGTATTGAGCTCAGTCAATAGTATTTTAAGCCGCAGTGTTAAACAGTCCAAATAATTAAGCTTTATGTGAATTTGTATATGTTGACGCTGGATTTAGAATGTTAACTAGCAGTATTTTTGTGATATTTTCTTTCCATGCAATTGCTTTTTGTACTCTGGTTTTTCCTTGTTGTTGTTGTTGTAAGTCAGAATATGAAATTTGAAATTGTTACGGTACATGTGAATTTGTACACGACGGTGTTGTAATCTTACGCTGGTAGTAGTAAGTCGTTAAGTTAAGCACTGGAAATAATTAAGTTGTGTGTGAATTTGTATACGATGACGCTGGATTTTCAATATTAAGCAAGTACTATTTCCTTTGAATTTTTATTTCCATAGAATTGCTTGTTGTACTCTTCTTGTTGCAGTTGTTGTTATTGTTGTTGTGTGATTATGGTTTTACGTTCTTACCACAATACTGTCTGAGGCCATTGCCACCGGGATATTTCATAATTCCAATGTGTTTGTTAATAATAATAATAATAATAATAATAATAATAATAATAATAATAATAATAATAATAATAATAATAACAGCGCTTCGCCTCCAGTCCAAACTCGCCGACATTGTAAGGGAAAAGGTTAAGTAAAAGGATACAACGAAACCACTAATTACTTCAATGTTTGTTTATTTCGGCTGCAGTATTTTCAATAAGGTTTCTCATGGCAGAGACCTGGCCGCACTTCATATGGAACTGTAAAGGTAAATAATTGCATTAGTAATACTGAGAGGGATCTTGAACTCAAGTAAATATATGCTGTGAATAAAGACAACAATTGAAATATTCAAGAGAACCAACAGGATTGTTAATGAGGAAGTGTGAACTAAACATTTCTCGTTTTACTGTAGGCCCTACAGTTACTTACCGACGTTACTTAAGTCATTCACATATGACATATTTCACTTTGGGTTTATAACTAAAATTCAAACCTGGACAAACGACCAAAAAATTTGCTACAAGAGAAAGCGGGGTCACATGAAGGAACAACCACAGACATCGTGGGACTGTTTAGAGCCAGTTGGGACTATGATAACAGACAAGTGGGTCAGCAAGTATCAATGGAAACTCTTTCATGTAAATGTAACTGGTGAAGAGAGAGCCAATGAGACATAGTTGCCAAGTAAGTCGTTAAATATAGGCTATTTGAACAATGTAATAACGAACAAAATTCATATTTCGGATTAGGAACTCTCTTTCATGTCTAATCGAATAATCTGGAGAATGTTTCAAATACAAAATCAAATTCATTGCGTTCTACACTCAGATCAAGCGCAATCATGTTTTCTCAGTAATATTAACTTCCCTAAACATAATCGTAATTATAATGCGACACATTTACAATTCAGGTTTATAAAGTTAAACAGGAGAGGACCAGTTCATTGCAACCGCTCTTCAAGAAAATGTGAAGCCCGGATGATAGCACAGGTACTTCAACTCGTAGAACAAATGAACGATATGCAGCTGAAACATGCCGCGGTTAGAGTTACTGAAAATGAAATTGGAAATCTAATTAGCGGTGCCGAAGGAAATTGGATGAGTGAACTATTAATGAAAATGAAAAATCTAGATTATGCTATACTTAAGGTACACAAGAATGTGAGGATAGTGTCTGGCATGGAGGGAGAGTGTATTTCCGGAAATATCCTAGACGGGTGTGGAAACCTGGGCTTAGACGTTGTGCAATAACTTAAAATTTGAAGGACATGTAATCAAAACCCTCCCAGGATAAATTCCGGATGGATGCGATGGAGGGACTTAACGGGTTTGATCTGTGAAAATATACCGTACAGCTGTTCGTCGAGTCGATATCTATGGAGCTGAGTGCTGGACAGCTACGACGAGAGTACAGCACCAACTTCACGTTATGGAGATCCTTATGTTGCGCTGGCCTATGGGAATCTCTTCCCTTGACCGCAATATAAAAGACGCTGTTCGGAGGAAGATTACCTTCGCCCGAATAAATAAGAATATGCGTCAGAGGCGACTCCAGTTGTATGTCCACATCATACCCGCAGCACTTTACACCACCGCGAATACTGCCCACCACCTTAAAGTCCCCCTGTGGGCGGGGGCGGTAGAATAACACCAACGGTACCTCCTGCCTGTCGTAAGAGGCGACTAAAAGGGGCCTCAGGGGCTCTGAACTTCGGAGCGTGGGTTGGCGACCACGAGGCCCTCAGCTGAGTCCCGGCATTGCTTCCACTTACTTTTGCCAGGCTCCTCACTTTCATCTATCCTATCCGACCTCTCTTGGACAACTCTTGTTCTTTTACGACCCCGACGCTATTAGGTTTGCGAGGGCTAGGGAGTCTTTCCTTTTCACGCCCTTCGTGGCCCTTGTCTTCCTTTGGCCGATATCTTCATTTTCGAAGTGTCGGTCCCCTTCCATATTTTCCCTCTGATTAGTGTTATATAGAGGATGGTTGCCTAGTTGTACTTCCTCTTAAAACAATAATCACCACCAACACCACCACCTTAAAGTAGTGGAACTTGACCAATGGGAAGGCTAAAACTACAATGGCGGGATGCTATTAACGCCCAAATAAGAGCACTCGCGGGAATGGTCGTCCCTTCATCCACCAAACGGAACGGTAAGATAAACGCTTAAAAGAACACGAACAAGCGCCTTTAACCTTCGCACTTGTTACCGATTTAAAACCGAATCAGTATATTCTCATAATCCATTTCAGAAGTACACGAGTTGCTACTTACCCCCAGGATGTTCGCATTTGAATATACCTTCGTCACACCTGCCATGTAAGTTAACCTCTCCGTGCTCGTACACCAAGCATTGTTGTATGCCTTCCATGGTACAAAACCCGCTTCTACAATGCGATGGTGGCGCGGATAATATCTGCATAACTAAAAGTGACGCTGAAAGCAGACCGAATGACCATCAGGAATTACATTCTGCTCAAAATCAAATAAAAACAAGCACGATATATTTGACAGCCTGAGAAAATAATAAACCATATTTTTCCTGCATTACAGGCACTTTCTTTTCAGTTTCATAAAATCTAGAGATTGTGTCGATATGATTATTAATAGTGGAGTAATAATGAGCTAAAATTAAAACATAATTACCCAACAATCACAACAACAACAACAACAACAACAACAACAACAACAACAACAACAACAACAAAACAAATGTATAAAATAAGAAAAGTATTACAAGATATATTATTAGGTTAGCATCTTAGGTATGTGAAGTGCTTAACATTACGACTTTAAATACAATACGTTGAGCTTACTACTAACTTTAGAAGTGATAATAAAGTAAAATAACCTATCTACCCAACAACAACACTAAGAGAACTAGAGTACAGCAGGCAATTCCATGGAAAGAAAGTACGAGAAGAAATACTACTAGCTTAACATCATCATATACAATTTCACACACAACTTTAAGATTTCCAGTGCTTAACACTACGACTTACAATCCTATAAGTTGAGCACAATGCTATCTTAACATTACTAGAGATAATAAAGTATAGTTAAAACATAACTGCACAACAAGGTAAACCACAACAACGAGAGTACAAGAAAACAAGTGTTTAGTTGAGACAAAAGAAGTGGATGAAACACTACAGGTTAGGGCTTACAGCATGCTTGACCAGTCATTATCGCCGGGCAACAGAACGCTTCTTAAAACCTTAAAGCTCGATATCAAGATCATGAAGCAGTTAAGGGCGTAGCAGGAAGATGAACTTTTCGAATGGCGGCAAAAACTTTTGTAAAGTCGAATATAAAAATATAAGATTATAACAGGTACACTTCTGACAAAAACTAATGAACTTACAGATAAATATTTTGTTGTGAGTATGCACAGATTTGTGTCGAAATGCAAAGCTAATATACCTCCGTATATGCAATGAAGTTTCTTGGACGGGGTAGAAGAGAAGAAAAAGATAAGTAGCGAAAAGGTTCGGGAGGAAAAGTGTAGGAAACTAAGAATTGTTAAGTTCTATTCTGCAGTTGTCAAATTTCTAAAAAAGCATTCACTACTTAAAGGGAAAAATATTTTCATGAATACTCCACACCCTCCCCTTCAATTTTGACGTGCAGGAAAGGGGATATACAAAGAAAGAGAAGAGAATTTTCCATTAAATAAAGATAAAAGTGATGGGATGAATTAGGAGGAGTTTTACAGTCACAGCTTAAAGGAAGTTTTCCGGAAACCAAATAGAAATTCGAGACAATGTTTGATTGTGCAATCCAGAATATTCCACCCAATGAAGACGGGATGGTAACGGGAGATCTGAGTAGGCATGTAGGTTCAAAAGTGCTCGGCTTCGAGAGGGTACATGGAATGTTTGGAAATGCTACACAGTTTGGCTGAGTGGCTCACGTGGTTGAGGTGCTGGGCAGGTTTCAAACCTGACTCAGAATGGTGGGATTTAAAGGTCAGTTTCGTGTTGGCAGACTTACTGGAACGTTAAGAGAACACCTGCGGGACAATATTCGCGGAAATTGAGGTCTCCGGAGAACGTAAAAATTAGTTTGTGGGATATAAAGCAAATATTATCATTATTGATTTTGTACAGAAAATAATAAAGATGACAGATACTTTACAAAAATCCGAAGCATATGGGTATACGTTGTTGAATACATTTTTCTGGGAAAAAGATGACCACTTGGTAACTTATAATAGTAGAGGAGTATCACCCCAATTTGATTACATTTTAGCCAGAAGGGAAATATTACGAAATATCAAAAATAGAAAAATTGATACGTAGAGGACCTCTTAAATTTCAACACAAACTCCTAGTTATTGACATCAAAAGACAAACAAAACATGCCTGACAACGTATAAGCTGCCAGTAACAAGAAGATGGTGTAACCTTTAGGAGGACTCTGCGGAGATTCATGCAACTTGAGTGTTTTGCAGAGACACCAACAAGAAGTTCGAGATAAGGAGTGATAGTGGTCTGGTTGGTCCTCACTTGACAGAGTATCTACCAAAAGAATCGTTCGACAAACGAATGGGAAAGCCATCATAAGAATAGAAGCATGGCGGTGGTGTGCGGACATTAAAAGGGCAGTCGAAGGAAAAAAAATATGCTTCAAGAACTGGATAACACAAAACACAGGGAATCCAAGAAAGTCGTAAATATTGGAAAAGATATAGGCTACTCCCTGTTCTCTGAAAGACTGAAAACGATACTGCGTGAATAGGAGATCGTTATGCGGATCACAGAGTGGAGAGGTAGGTAGTAGAATTCCAGCTAGCTATGGGACTACCAAAATTAAGAAGGAAATCTTGCATCAGGATGGATCCGAGTAGTACCAATGCTGTACAAGATAGAAGGTAGTGGAAGAGAATTACCAGAAAAGCTGACCACACCCAGTGTGATAAACTGTGTAAAAAGATGAAGAAAAATTACATTCATTCATGTTTTCCTAGTATTTCACAGGCACGTTCAAAAGCTGATTTAATAGGCATGATTCCTTCATCACTTGAGGAAGATTCCAGTGTGGTAACTGCCAATGATATAATCTAGGTTGTTGTTCTGTGTAGGAAAATATCTTAAACTCAAGGGGCTAGAGGACGTTTTTGCCATGGTCTATTGAGGGGATCATGAAGTTATGAGAAAAGAAACAACAAAAATATTTCTCAAACGCTTTACCGGAGTATCGGAAGATGACAAATTTTGACCAAGTAAGGTTAATGGGGAGGAATCTTTTAGGGTACAGTGGTCCTCTTTCAAAAGTTATGAACAGTTTGGGGTCATTACCAATTATAAGCCAAAGTATATCATAAAAAGAATGCTAGATGTTGCCTAAAATTATCTCATACATTGTCCATAATGGAGCAGAAGGTCGAAAGTTTTACAATTTTCAAAACCATAGCAGAAATGTGACAATTCTCGAACTTCAAAATAATAATATGTTCCATACCTATGGTGAGAAGTAAGATGGTCTTCATTCTTGCCGCTGAAACTGATCACTTGTATCGTACAGCGAACAGTGCTCTGTTTTATAAGGGAAATTAGTGCCTTCTCTAATTGAAACAGTATGATGTTATCTAACACAGGTGGCATTATATTTTATATGAGCCATTACACGTGTAACTGCTGAAATGATGTTACAAGCTTCGTTTTTATTGTCATCGTCCTCACAGCCGATGGAAAGAAGATGCACTTAAACACTCCGGCAGAATTAAATTCTTTGTTTAGACGGGTAGCCGAAATTAGCACTAAGAAATAATTATGATTATGTTCTTTTTATTGCTGTGGAATAGTAAGCTTATTCTATGTTTTAGGTTAGTTAAGTGTGCTTGTTTGTGTGAATCAAGTGGAAGTTATATTTTACGCTATGTCGAGGTAAGCCGCTATCTGTTTTATCCCAACTTCTGCCTGAGGATTTATGTATAACAATCTCAATCACTTCTTTTGGGAGCATAGACTAGGACACAAACACAACCCCTCCTTTCTCTTTAGCACCGATTTCCAGTTTTCCTTCTCTTACCTCTCTCTCGCTCTTTCTCTCTCTCTTTCTCTCTCCAGATTACCTCTCCAGATCTATCTGTTCGTAGTATTTTAGAAACGGAAGTGAAAACATTTCCACGCGCTTTGTTGTGTGCTCATGTTAACAGTCAATCTGATGTAGCTCACCAAGATGAACTGAAAACAGTTTGTTTCATGTAACAGCTGTAAGTTAGAGTAGTACAATTCCTTCCAGTACGGTTGAAATACAAGGATATCTAATTCATCGATTTGATAAGATGATCAGGCGTGGAGGTGGCGTTACGTTGTTTTGTAAGCTTACTCTCAGGTGCACAATGGAATTTTTTTTTCCACTACTACAAATCCTGTTTCGGAATTTATGTTTGCTGAAATTGTTATGGACACTGTTAATGTACTCATTAGGGTTGTATATAGGTCTCAAAATTCTGGGAGCATTGGTGAGTTAGAGCACAATTTAATGAGACTTTTACCATTTTATGAACACGTAATTACAATAGGCGACTTTAATACAAATTTGTTAACTCGGACTAGTGAAACAATACGTTTTCTAAATATTTGTCTCTCCTGTGACATGACGATTTTGCCCTCGGAACGAGCTAACAACGTTCATATTGCCACCGCTCTTCTGATACACTCATTGATCTCAAGATAACCAATAATCCAGCTGTTCCTGAAATATTAACTCATGACCGTATATACTTAGCGTATTCGCTAAGAGTTCTTAAATATAGGTCGAAATACGTGACTTTTAGGGACTTTAAAAATACTTATTTACATCGCCTAAAAGAAGATGCAAGTAAATTAAGTGTCCTTGTGGTAACATAACACTAATAAATGATATAGATGAAAAACTGAAAGATATTAATTCTTCATATTAATGGATTTTACAATAAGCATGCCCCTAAGTGCTGTGTGAAAGGAACACACCCACCCCCTCCGTAGCTGACAACTGAAATCAAATTTCTGATGGCTCAACGTGATTCATTATATAGACGTTAGAGAGGAATTTTATCAGCTGACACATTTGAACAATACCGTTTACAGCGAAATCGAATTAAACAAATTATCCGCAATAAGAAATGCGATTACTTCCGGCGTCTATCCAGTAATATAAACGCTCGTAGTACTGGGCGACAACTTCGTTCATTAGGCATTGGAAGGCCTCCTGTGAACCATTCTATACCAGAAAAACCGCTTGACGAGATTAATAGACACTTTTCAACAGATGTTTTTACTCCTGAACACGATACAGTGCAGGCCGCCATCAAGTCTATAATACGACAACAATAATCTGATCGCCCATGTTTCGAATTTGGAACTGTTTCAGAGTCTGAAGTGAGACGAGAACTGATTTCAATTAAATCACTTGCAACGGGGGCTGATGAAATCCCTATTTTCTTTTTTACCCACAAATTCCTTTCATGCTATAATTTTGATTACTATCATTATTATTATTATTATTATTATTATTATTATTATTATTATTATTATTATTATTATTATTATTATTATTATTATTGTTATTATTATTATGTGCGAATAGAACTTGTTGGATCAGGCAGTCTTCCATAGGACTCTGTGGGCTCTCTTCCTAACTTCAGTCCACTTGATTGCCTGTCTGTTTTGAACCTCATTCACTAACTGTATTTCCCAACTCTTTACCATTTGACTCAACAGATTCCTCTCTCCAGGTCCTTCTTGACTTGTTGGATCCACGGTATGTTCTTCACTATTCCGGTGTAAGTCAGGATCTTGTGTGGAAAATTTGTTGCTGGGAGTCTTTGAATGTGTCCATAGTATCTCAGTCTTTGTTTTTTGATATCTGCTGCCAGATTGGACAGTTCCTCTGTTGCAGCACGGGATTAAAGCTTGTATTCGTGTTCAGATTTTTCTTGGCTTCATAATGTTCTTCAGATCTACTGTATGATTGTTTCGTTCACGTACAGTACTTGAGGTCTGATCACCGTATTATAGTGATTTTGTATTGTTATACTAATGTAGTAATATACAGTAGTACCGGTAGTAGAAAAATTGTTTTTAACGTGTCAGTTCTGATGTGGTCGGGAAGAGTGCATGAGGAGCTTGTCTTCTGGTCCAATCGGCGCAGTGTTTTCCTTGGTAAGCGTTCTAGAACTTCACGAACATAATCTTGACTTATTCCAGGCCTCGGATGTCATTCTAGTCGAGAGGCCAGCCAGATATCTCTAGCTTTCTTACCATCGAAACTATTCGCCTATTTGAAACATCGCGCACACCGAATTCTCTGCGAAATGATTGTTATGTTTCCTTCAAGGCCGTGCATTCTCACAGTAGAGAAACGCTAGCCAAAAGAGTGCTGCATATTTGAGTCATGACTGTGAAACTAGAGACAGTAATCAAAACTAGTCATAATAATCAACTATGGACGTTAGCGATACCACGACAAATTCTCCAAGAGTCACTGAGGTAAATAAATTCAATTTAAAATGCTAACTAGCTCCCAAAGGCAAATTATAACTGATTAACTTTGTCAATTTCTTCATCGATCACACTGAATGATATGGAAATTACACACACATGTATATATACGCATATAGTTTAGTTTATAATCGAATAATTCTGGTGTTAAACGAAAGTACTCGCTGATTTTTTATTTCATTGTCAGTACGTCGCGGTAAATTTTCAAATGAAATTTCAGCTGCACACATTTTGAAAGTATAACTTGACAGTCTCTGAGTTCATCTTCTGACGACCTCCAATCATATTACTATTCTAAGTCGAGATCATCGATTTTTTAACATTTTTCTTTAGTATTTGAAAGGCACATCAGTCGTGGCTCTACTTAACAGCTTCACATCATTGTTCGCCACCAACTCGATCATTTGCTTTCCGCTGAGTGTCATCAATCACCACATATTACGGCAAGTACACAGTGAACAGGCATGCGTTACTCCGACCCGGGTGCTGTTTTCTCTGTGGACGAGATCACTGCTCGCGGGAAGGGTTTGCCGCTGTATTGCACTCACACGCTTTTTTCCCCAACACGGGCACTTGTTTCGTATACAGTATTGCAACATAATTATCTTTCACTCCCGGCCAATTCCTAGTTACTTTGAGTACCGTTTTATAATCGAGTCCCCTCCTGTTTGATGGAATATGTTCACTATTGTGTGGCTCTGAAGTGACTGATAGTGCGGTGTGTTGTGTCTGTATGAAAAGTGGGTATTAACACGGACAAAAGCACCAAGTTCTGACCAAATAATTGAATCGGACCTGGATTAAACCCATGGTCTCCGAACATAAACAACACAACATTGATCATCGAACCTAGCCATCTTTATATTTACTACCAGTCAATTTAATTTATTTCATCCCACTTTAACATGGGAATATTCGATTCCGAGGACAGCAGAGAATGGCTTTGGGATGATGGGATCACAATGTTTAACTGCTCTTTAGGCTAAGAAACCTTCAGGTTCCTCACAGCGAATCCCAGCGTATCCTCCTTATATAGTTCCTACCAATATTTTCCACTTCCTGTAACCCACCCTCCTGATCCTCCTAAAACTACTCACCTCCTCATTTATTTCCCTATTTTTCACTTTATTTTACTCATACTTTTCTGCTTCAACTTTTTCTTTCCACATTACATTCCTTTTTCTTTCACTCTCCCATTTGAATTACATTTTCTAACCTCTCTAATGATTTTGGCCACTCTAACTTTCAAATTTATACTTTACGCTATTCTAAGTTCGACCTCAACTATTACCTTCAAGAAATCTCACGTTATATCATTTCGCTCCTCAACTGTTCCAATTTTGCGATTGTTAGTATTTTTCTCTTCTCAATTGTTTTTTCTCTATGGTATATATTTTAGTAAGTTCATTGATATAACTTACGAAACGTTTGGAAGCACAGTGCAGATCTAAAATGCCAAATGAAAAAAGGTTATTTCATAGTTGATAATTGAAGTGGCATAGCCCTAGTGTAGGCACTCCACTCACTCTGCTTGCTGTACACGGAAGCTACGCGGACGGTGATGTTCTTTTATTTTTAGTTCACGGGGTTGCCGATAGAAGCGTCCTTTACGATCTGCCGGCGATCTGCGAACTGTTACCAAATGTTTAGCAAATGTCCAGCGGACTGCTGCGAAATTTGGTGCCGTCTTTTGTTACTTTCTTCAGATCCAGGGCTAGCACCGTGGAATGCAAACAACAAAATGGAGGTCAACAGAAAAATAGCATGATCCCTAGACCAATAAATATTTTTATTTTTGTTCGAACGAAAGTAGCTCGATCCCTGGACCAATAAATCACTAGTCCATAGAATTCTTCTTGAAATTTGTTTTAGGTTACAACCACTAAATTACTTTCTTTCTTGCCATGCGCGCAGTATTCGCCGCGGCGATAGTTAAGAGCCTCTTGAAGGGAGTGTGGCCCCCGAATGGGGCCACTGTTCTCACGACAGAGCTTGGCCTGGATTTGGAAAGATAGGTTACAGCTACTAAATTACATATTTTTCTTGGTGGGTTTCTTGCTGCGTTTTTATTCTGCGCGGGTTGGTAACGGAACCAGCGAGTTACGAATTATGGGAATGACGTCATGTCGGCCAATGGCCGTGCTCGTAGCTGGCCGGCTAATGGTCGATGGCGCTTGAAAACTTTCGTTGTGTTATAAAAGTAAACATACATTTTTGGGCGGGTCGGTGGGTCCCTGGCATTAATAATGAACACATCTCTCTTCTAAAATGATTTTAACGTACAATTCATATATATTTTTTCGCGAAGTTGTGTGTTATACACTGGAGTGCCTAGGGTAGGGCGCTACCATTGAAGTATATCGAACCCTGGAACTCGTTGAACACATTTTAGAAATACTTCGAATAAAACTACAAAATAGGACTGAAAAGAACATTCACACTTTTGTAAATAAACGTCTTCATTTTTAGTGTAATTTTCTGTTTTTTCCAGTACAAATACCTTACTATTTTTTACCAATTTGAAAAGTGTATAAAAGAAGAATTTTGCCTTCCCTTAATACTTCTTTTTTATTTAATGTTCGAAGACATATTCACTTACATTTATATTATGCACGACATCTTTCAGTTTCAACTCATCTGGCAGCAAGTTTCAAGGTTTTGAGCAAGAAATAGGATCCATCAAACTATACTATAGGCTATTGCACGAAACTGTAGTATCCCTCTCCATTAAAGACAACCATTCATTATTCTAAATATATAAATCGACTGTATGATATTTTATATAAAGAGGGCAAGGCAAACTTTCCGAAGTTTTACAGACATTCTCTTATTCCTTTCTTTTCCCCCTTGACTTTACAACCACGTAAACTTTTCCTCAATCTCGTAACGCTATCGTATCGCTTAGATTAGATAGGTAGGTGTTTATTTAACGTTTGTTCGTTTTCATTTGGAGCGTAATAGTGGTTCCTGTAGACACGCCTTGAATTGTGCTGCTCTAAAAATGGGTGAAGTGTTAGATGGTGTGCCAAGTGGTGAAGAACGAACATATCCCACTTATTCTTTTGTTCGATTATAACACTGGGAAAACGTTGCTGACGCGGCTCGAAAATGCCTCTATGTCGCCGCAAGGTCGGAAAATGCACCACAATGCTCGCCTGCATCAGAAAAACAGTTATCCGGGAGCATGCCTGGGAGATTCTTCAGCTGTTAATATATATTTTATTTTCATTTTTCGTTATTCACTTTATTGTAGGTGAAACGTTGATCTACCGATTACTTGTAGTTTAGTTTAATGGGACAAGTATACGTAGACAGATTTTGTAATGGTAGTCGTAGTTCTAGAGTATTGGAAAGATTTCCTTTTATGTATTTTATATTATGGACTTGTTTGTTAACAAACTTAACGACATAATTGTTTTATAACCTGACTGTTGGTTGGTTGAAGTAACGCAAGATTCTCTCGGATCAAGTGGTTGCTGGTTTCTTCTGAACATCTGTTTGGGGTGATGCATGTTTCAGCATCGGGATTCTTCTCTAACTTAAGGGTGTCACGAGATGACAATGGAATCTATTGTTGATTGTGACAATTGTTGTAAATTTGTAATGAACCCATGACTATATGACCTCTCCTTTACATCCTCACATGTTCCACGGAACACCCCCCAACCCCCAGTGGAATGCCCTTGTCCCCTTATTTCAAAGTTTCCCAGCTAAAATCCTTTTACTGGGAATCACCCACAACAAATCGTGTTGAGTTTCATTGGATTTTTCCCCTTTTAGAAGCAATAAATCTCGGATAGGCACCTTCCAATTTACTAAAACATCGATATATCGTTCTATATAGATATATCGATATAATCAAAACAAAATACCAAAATTTCTCGACATCAAATGAAAGGATGTGAAATTATTTTGAATTACGTTCATCTTTTTCTAATAACGACAGTTCCGGGAGAAACAAAGTAATACAGGAAATGAAATATTACGATCAATATATTGTGCACAAAATAATGATCAACAGTTTGTTGTATTTTCACAAAACTAGGCACGTTTAGAACAATGTTTTCAAACTGTAACACTTCACAGGTACATACTCACTGCAGCCTACTAGTCGGAAGAGCCATTGTCTTAACTGAAAGTAACGTTCACAAGAAAACAACATCGCAGAAGCATTTAAGTTATGAACCCTTTCGCTTTCAAGCTCCCAGGTGAGAGATGAGTGACAACTGTCAGCTACATTTTCCCAGCTCTGCAGACACTTCATTTAAAATTACTTGGAAAGCACACCAATAAATACATGATCATAAATGTTTGTAAATTATAGAGTATATATCAATTATTTTCACTGCAAGTGTATCGTGTCTCAAAAAAAAAAAGAAGTGTTCAATTTAAAAAAATTTAATGAATGAGGAAACAAAGTTACAAGTTTTAGATTTTGAATGTCTTGAAGCAATTCTTAGAAAATGATGTTCACTGCATAGGTTTGCGATTGACGTTAGTAGAAAGGACATTTTATTGTTTACTCGCATGGTAAATATGAAGAATACATGTGCTTTAAATCAAAGGTACATTAAATAGTGTAAAGTGACGAATCACTGGAGAAATTTTTGCATAAAATACACATTTCTTACTGGAGGTGCTGGATTTAGATCATCGGCATCTACACCTTCTGATTCGGACAAATAAACACCATCACTTGAATGACTGTCAAGATTATCGTCAGCTAAATGAACTCTCTTCGCCATGTTGCACGTGATGAATAACTAGGCCTAACCTAAATGAAGTATATCCGAATATATCTAATATTTCACTAACAGTATGCACCTAAGAAAACTACTTAAATAATGAACTAACAAATAAACTAAATATATTGCCTCTGATACTGCTTAATTTCACTATATAATAAGTGTCAACAAAAAAAACAGAGAGAAATGATCGCATGCTTGCCGCCAAACATGACGTAAACAAGACACCGAACTCTAGTGAGCTCAAGTTTTCAACTCTATGAATATCGATAAATACGCAAAATCGGCAGTTCCCGCGGAATGTAACGTAGGTTAAAAGTGTGCTCTTCTTATTCCGTGAAAAATGCTTGTATCTGGCATGTAAATGGCGAAATAATTACAATAAAGGCCGGTAACGATGGATCGATACCTTGACAGTTTCCTCAGGGATCGTGGGTGCCGATAGATCGTTATCTTGAAAGCATAAAGGTGAATAATAAATAAAAATGTCTACACCATGCAACAGGCCAACAGCAACTAAATTTAAGCAGAGCCCACACACACAGGACACAGATGATTGAGTGGATATGGGGACAAAGGTCCTTGTTATCTATTTCTACAATTGTTCTATATTTACCTTACTTTTAGGGTCATAGACTACATAGTAATTATTTACTGATGTTTCCATTGACATAACTAAAATTTTATTTTTCCGAACGATCTTCTTGATATCTCAAATATAACATTATCAATGAGAAAAGATCGTGTGATCATCGTGGCTACAAGTCTGACGAAGAAAGTGAGTTACAGAGTGAATCAACGTGGTAAAACAGGTTCAATCAGGTAGACTAAGCTTCATGGATATATTGAAATCTCTACTTACTACTAGAATAGAGAATACTGAGATAAAATTGAAATTTTAGTGTGGAAATTTTCTTGTTGTGAGAAGCCATCTTGTCAAAGATTTTAAACACACTAAGGTCGCACTCCACATTAGGAGTACGTTGAGTGATCTAAGCGCTAACGCGTGGCGGAGAATAAAGATAGTCAGTCCGCCATCTTGAGTCCAAAAGAGAAGAGAGAGGCATAGAAACACAATCATATCAACCTCAATAATAAATCTCCCGGAGAAGATAATTGGAAGTTCATATCCGGTAATATTTTAAATCAACATTTTAAATTAAACAGTATATAGTGAGTATCTTATATAGAGCCCACCATGCCTTCCAACAACACTTCAGGAAAGTCAAACGAAGAACTACTTCATAAATGTCCACAATGCGATAATACCTCTGATGGTTATAGTGGCGCTGTCGGCTGCGATGGAAACTGCAAAAGATGGTTCCATAAAGACTGCACTTCGTTGACAACTACAGAGTTCAACGCCATCAAAAACAAGAAAGGGAACTTGCTATGGATGTGTAACTTATGCAGGAACCTCCTAGAAACATATGGCATAAACACATCCTCGCAAGAAGAAAAAGAGGTCGGGAAAGAAATAAAGAAAGCCGTAGAAGAGAATAAAAAGACCTGCGACGAACTAAAGGATAAGATAGAAGATATGGGGAACACTCTCTTGAAGAAGATGGCCCTCATACTTGAGGCACAATTACAGCAAGCAGACTGTCTAGTAAATAATAACACATCATACAGTCATGCCACAGCAACGTGCCAGAATATAGAAAAATGTCATGAGTTGGACAGTAATCAGATAAATCTTCCAACAGACAGCCTTCAACCTCAGGAAACAATAATCATGACGGGAAGAAGGGGAAGTACAAACGAACAAGTTAAACCTACTCAAATACAAACGAATAAGACGCAAGACCATCAATTTGTAAACACTAGAGTACAAAGAAATGGAGTAACCGTCATAAGAGGAACAAAGACTGTCGGAAGTGAAGAACTCCAGTCAGGGTCAGCCTGGCTATACGTTGGAGGCCTGTACCACAACACTGAAGCAGTGAAGCTAACGAAATACCTAAAGAACAACGGAATAGTGGGTAAAACACAAGTAGAACAGCTGCCATCAAGAGGCACGAATAGCGCCTTCAAGGTTGGCATACCACTCGCAGAACTGGAAAAGGTGAAACAGTCAGATTTCTGGCCACAAGGGGTAACGGTCAGAAGATTCAATCTAAATTTTCGTCGCCAGAGGAACACGGGCGTGGAACTCTAGGATCCCGATCACAAGAAACCCACAAGAAATCAAATTATCTGAACCAGACAATAAACGACCCATAAATAACAAGGTTAGTGTACTCCTATGGAATGTGGAAGGTCTAAGAGGTGTGATAAATAATTCCCCAAACGATTTATTTAGAGATTTTGATATATGCCTTTTGACAGAGACATTTGCTACTCCAGAAAACAGAACCGATGTCCCGGGATACTATAACATACATGCTTTAGCAAAGAAAGATGTCAGAGGAAGACCATCTGGGGGGGTGGCCTGTCTGATTAAACCAAATTTGGCCCCATTCCAAGTATTGATGACAGAAGAAGACATACTAGTGGTCCGTGTAAATATTGGTATAATCATATGAGTGTATTTCCGCCCTGACTGCAGTCCAATAGACATACTTGACAGCCTGCAAAGTGCCTTCAACATAATCCCGCAAGGGGAAAGCATTATCCTTGGAGGAGATCTAAACTGCCCAATCGATAGAGCGAGTAGGAAAACAGAATTAATACTGAACTATCTAAATGAAGAGGGTATGACCCTAGTGAATGATCGAAATATGCAGACATACCTATGTCACAATGGTGGAAGTGCAATTGATTTAGTGCTAATACGAGGATTTGAAGCAAAGGCACAAAACTTACTAACGTATACTGACGGCTCGGTAATGCGGAAACATATACCAGTGATTACAGAATTAAGATGTAAAAACTTAAAGACGATACAGAATGAACAAAAAGGGGCTAAGAGAACAATAGACACCAATATCTTGGAGGATAATATAGGAGTAATACAAGATATACTGAGGGAAATCAGAGAAGGAGAAATAGATGCGGCATTATCCCTAATAGAGAACTACATCAAAGGAGCGACAGTGAATGCAACAATCACAGGTAGCGCGAAAAAATGGTTTGACAGAGATTGTTACCAAACTAGACAGCTAACTTTGGAGAAACTAAGAAAAGCAAGGCAGACTAAGGAGATAACTGACCTAGCAGATTATCGGAATGTTAGAAAGGAATATAAATTTCTAATAAAACAAAAAAGAGTTGAATACGAGGAAAGGCAAAATCTTGAACTAATAAAGCAAATTGAAGAAGATCCGTATAAAGCTCTCCGTACAAGACAATCGCGCTTTCCAACGGACATACCGATGGAGGTTTGGGAAACACACTTGGAACTAACACTACGCTACAATAACACAACACCCACAACCATTACAGATGATGAAATAGAGCAGTGCACGCCCTTCTCAATAGCTGAAGTAAAGAAAGTTATTGAGGCCACGAGGAACCATAGAGCTGCAGGTCCGGATGGGATTTTCAATGAACATCTGAAAGTCTCAGCACCATACCTATTGCTAGTATGGACAGAGCTGCTGAACAAATGTCTAGAGACAGGGAAGATTCCATCATCTTGGAGGAAGTCAACCATAAAAATGCTCTATAAAGGAAAAGGAGAGGTGAATAGACCTGAGTCCTACAGAGGAATTGCACTGGAACAAATAGGTTTTAAACTGCTTACGAGATCGCTGACCCAACGCATAGGCACAACAGTAGATCCGCTTTTGCCGGAAGAACAGTATGGCTTTAGATCAGGCAGATCAACTTTGATGGCAGCTGGAAATCTACTTCAAGATATCCACCGAGCAATTGCCGAACATCGAGGGAAGATGTATGTAGTTTTCATTAACTATACCAAGGCCTTTGACAGAGTAAACAGGACAAAGATGCTGAAGAAGCTGGAAGCTTTAATTGGAAGAACATGGCTGACAAGACTAGCAGTAAATATATTAACAGAAAATTTCGTACAAATAAATGACAACCTTTGCACATCCAAATGGATCAGCCAAACGATTGGAGTGCTTCAGGGCGACCCATTGAGTCCATTACTATTCAATGTCCTAACGCATGATGTGGCAGCTAAGATCAAGAGATGCACTAAGAGTGTAAACGCATACATATATGCCGATGACATGGCATTAGCCTCAGAGAATAGAGATGAATTACAGAGTGCGAAGGATCTCATCACAGAATGGGCAGATGAGAATGAAATGGCGCTAAATATAAACAAAACTGAGTTAGTAGTATTCAGAAAAGGTGGTAAATTAGCAAAACAGGATTTTATGCAATGCAAAGGACAGAGGCTCAGGAATAGCAATGCCTACAAATACCTCGGAATCACAATTCAAGTAACTGGAACGTCTTTCTCGATACACCTGAGGGAAAGAATAGCCGCAGCAATTGGGAACATCAACGACTTCAAGCAACTACCACGCCTGTCCCTGGAGACAGCCATGCGACTTTTCGTAATCAAGGTTATGCCTGTAGCCACATATGGTCTGGAATTAATATGGGAGTTCCTCTCGAAGAAACAACTGCAAGAATTGGAAAGTCTGAAAGCGAGGTTCCTCAAGCGAGTTCTAAGCGTCTCGAAATACACTCCATCTCGACTAGTCTGTGTATTGGCGAGGGAAACGTTTTTAGTGGAGGATGTAAGACTTCACCTACTGCTACCATCCACAACAAGTTATCGAGAACTCTTACAAGAACTAAAAGAAAAAAGAGCAGATATTGGGATGGATTTCTACGGGACAGACGCCATGATCAACCGTGAATGGACACGCACAGGATATGACTTACGGCATACAGTTACGAGGTTTGCCATACATGGGTTTCATCATAAAGTATGCCAGACTTTGAATTATCATGAACCAGGCCCGGATTGCGTGTGTAGACTCTGTGACCAACACTGTGAGAAGTATCACGCTTTACAGTGCAAGCGTAGGCAACAAACGATCACCCAGCTTGCTAATGAATAGTGGAAATGACAATTAAAAGTGCAAAAAAAAAAACATTGTGACAATAAGTGGAAAGATATTTTATTTTATTTATTTCTTAAAATGGCCATTGGCTGCAATAAAATTCTTATTATTATAAAAAAATGATATCGATACTGATGTATCCAAAATCGAAAGATAGCGCTAGATATTTACTCATATCGATAATATTGCAACATAATCCTGGGCAGTGTCCCATTCACTGAAAACATACTCTAATTGAGGTCTTACCCGTGACTTATATGCCTCCTCCTTTACATTCTTACCAAACCCCTAAAAATCCTCATAACCATTGGAAGAGATCGTAAAACTTTATGTAAAATACAGTTTCTGTGATAACCCGAATAACCTTTCCTGATATTAATACCTAGCTACTTACAGTAATCCCCATGAGGTATTATCATCCCATCAGCACAGTCATTAAAACTGGGAAAATGTTCCTTCTTGATGAAAGTGACAACCAGAATTTTCACACCGTTAACCATCATGCTATTGTGTATTGTCCATCTCACAACTTTGTCAAGGCCCTTTTGCATCACTCACAATCCTATAATTTATTTACTAGTTTGTACAGTACATCATCCGCAAAATGCCTTATCGTTGATTCAATTGTTTTATCCATATCTAGCCAATATAAGGAAAAGTAAAGGCCCTACTACACTTTCTTGAGTGATACCCCGCTTAATTATTGCAGGATCAGACAATCCTTCACCTGCTTTAATTAATCTAAGTAATATTTGCAAGGAATTTAGTTGTCCATCCACTCACTTCCATGTCTAGTCCAGTTGCCCACACGTTTGTCTGTATGTCCCTTACCACGATGTTAATAATTAGTGTAATTGAGTAGCATGTCGCGTCAGGGCTCACTTTATTCTCCTTGGTGAGATGTGACTAGTACATGGAAAAATTTAAACAAATTATGAACATTTCAAAAAAAAAAAAAGTGCTGCGAAGATTACTCAAGATTTCTTATTTGCAAAACATGGACATTACAGGAAAGAACGTCTTGTTACAATTCAAAAAGTCCACAGTACCCAATGCTGAGAACAGGGTGTTTCAAATTTGAGTTGAACGACCATCGTGAGGCGAGTTCACCGCCTACAAAAGCAACCAAATCAGTTGGAATCTATATATATTATAACCTTTCAATGACGTATAATCATGTGTCAGAGAGTCATTGAAGGTCATAAGTCAAACAGATGCATATGGACGGCATGGAAGTAAGATAAATTGTCGACGCGCGGCGAATTTATATGTTCGTAATATATGAGCCGACACAACTCGCAAATTTATGGTAGATCTTGTGGACGGAAATCATAAGATCGAGCTCAGAACCCCGTAGTATACAGCGGACCGCATGAAAAACAGTTCGGCTACAAGCAGATATCAGCAATGAATTATATCAACAACTGAGAAGAAGAAAGGCCAGATATTATATCTAGTCTTTTTTTTTTTTTTTTTGCTAGTGGCTTTACGTCGCACCGACACAGATAGGTCTTATGGCGACGATGGGATAGGAAATGCCTAGGAGTTGGAAGGAAGCGGCCGTGGCCTTAATTAAGGTACAGCCCCAGCATTTGCCTGGTGTGAAAATGGGAAACCACGGAAAACCATTTTCAGGGCTGCCGATAGTGGGATTCGAACCTACTATCTCCCGGATGCAAGCTCACAGCCGCGCGCCTCTACGCGCACGGCCAACTCGCCCGGTATATCTAGTCTTAAAGACGTCAAGGAGGCCATGGATTAGCTTGGAATTGTATACAGCTGACCATCTAATAGGCGTATGGTGTGACGTACTTCATGTTTCAAAGAATAAACAATAGTAGCGTGTGTTCCTTTGTGAATCTCTGCAGTAGCGAGTTTCCTCAAATGTCAAAATCACATGTAATGAAGTTAAGATAGTAGCTCTGTGGTTCATGGAAAGCAACCTTATTATTATTATTGAAAATAATGAAGTTAGAATTTTGTTTTATGTCAATTCTTGTATAACGAAAGCGATCGAGAAGCAAATAGTGAGCGTAGCTCTTGTATACGTATAAAACACGGAAGATTTGTAACGTTGAGGGCTAAACAGCATTTAATAAGCTCAAATAGCATTAAACGACGTTAATTCATACAGTCCAGTATTGATCTATGAAAGTGGAGTTGTAAATCTGTATGAGCTTTTGGTAACTGTTTCTGTGCAAGTTTCAGGTTGAAGCCAAAAATGCTACTTCAGTTGAACCAGGAAATCCATATGGAGAAAATGTTTGAGTAAACTGGTAGGATCCCTGGTGGATACGGGCTATGCTGAAATGGATAAGATGGTTTGGAACGAATGACCTGACTACCACTACCCTTACCATGAAGTGAAGACCAGATGAGTAGACGTACTTTGTCCCTTTGCTTTACCTGTAACTGCTTATAGTAGATGTAGATTTTTAATATTGTACAGGTGATCTAAAGTGAAATAACTTGAATAACCTAACGAGTTAATGATGTTAGTTTAACGTTTCATTATACGGCTGCACATGCGACAATATCGTTCACCGTCGGTAAATATTTGGTTAGGCGCGATCTTTCCTGCGTAGCTTCCGAATTAATGGAACAACTGTGAAGTGAATATGTGATCTTGAATGTTACAGGTAAGTTTCAATGTATTAGTGTGTGAGATAATTGATGTGGCGATCCTTCGATGTAATAATTCCGCGGAGTGTTGTGATGTGTTTATTTAATCGGATTATGTGACGTTGGTACGTATAATAGTGAGGCTCTTCAATGATATTTGCTTATTTATTTAGAGAATGATGATTGTTTTATTATGCGATGTATTTTATGGTGGCGTAAGGCATGTAGGGGCATCCAAAGGTATAGTTGATGCGACATAATTAGTGAATGATTTATTGAATTGTGTATTGCGTTAGTGAGTTAATTCTTCGAGATGACCAATGGGTTAGGATAGTGTTATTGAAAGGTATGTTCACCGCGCATATTGTGTCTGATAAATGAGCGATTTATTTAGCATTGATTGAATGCGTTCGAAGAGTTTGATTGAGCATATGAACTGAAATGAGTTAAGATTTGATCACATAAATAGTGAGATATTTAAGCGGACACATAAGTCGGATCTTCGACAAGCTAGTTGAACGGTAGTTGGATTTTGAGATCTTTGTCACCTGTACTGTATGTAAATACTTGTAGCATTTGCTTGAGGTAGTGAGTTGGTGCTGTAGCATTATTTCAGCAGGACGGAGAGGCGCAGATGCAATGCAGACCTTCTGGTATTTTATCATTTTCTTGTACAGGTCAGTAGTTAGTACTTTATTTCAGGTGCAGCTATGCGATGCCGTTGGTTGGATGATGGCATGCAGTTACTCAATTATGGAGCGATAATGTTATTGTTATGTATTTTAAATGGTTTTCTGTGTTTATCAAAGAACCGTTGGGAAATTCAAGTTATTATTTAGCTAGCTAGGGGTTACAATGAGACCAATAGGAATAGGTAGATCGGGGAGGACAAAGTACGGCTAATAAATGCGATAGTGAATGAACAAACAAGATGAGGGAAAAGGGACTTAAACTGCTGATTTTCCATTATGTTTTACAATTATTTAAATGTGTCAAAGTGTTGTGAGTAATGATGCTATTTGAAATTCATAATTGACAATCTTTCCAGAAGGACTTGGTCTCTAGCACAGTGCGATAGAAAATGCACGAGGATAATTTTTTTTTACGTTGCTTATCCGGTTTGTTTGATTATAGTCAGTTAATTTTATTTTATTAAAGTTATTGTCCTTCCAATTTCTTGTTGCGATTTTCATTTCATGCCTAATTTAAGTGAACTTAGTATATTGGAACATAATGATGTTGGATCATTATCTGATAATTAATGATAGGATGTGACCGCTTTCTCTCCGAAGGGCCATGCCCTGAGTGGAGGATCATGTAAACCATTGAATTCCAGCTGAGCACATTATGAAGTTTATTGTTACCTTCGAACCAGGCGTCCACGAACGGTCACAATATAAAATTGGATGTTAGTAAATTTGACGTTAATAGACTCAAAATCTACTGGACCGATTTCGCTGAAATTTTCACAGTTTGTTCTTATTATATCTGAAAAGGATTATGAAGTGGTTTGAACGAAATCGGTAAGGTAGTTTTATTATTATGAGTAATTTTATGTAATTTTATTAAATTGCAAAGCCGCACCAAGATTGGATCGACTTGATGGACAGATTGTCGCTAGGCGACAGCAGCTTACGCTATACCATGAGAGTCCGCTAAATGAAATGGCGTATGGTTTTTAGTGCCGGGATTGCCCGAAGACATGTTCGGATCGCCACATGCAGGTCTTGTGATTTGACACCCGTAGGCGACCTGCGCGTCGTGATGAGGATAATATTTGCTGTATATAGGAGGATGAAAACACGCCGCATTGACTTACAAAGTACCTTTCTTGATAGGATGGGCATTCTTATGCATATTATTTTGAAATAGCAATCCAGCATGCCCTGATCGAGATGTACTTTCATGTTATAGTACCAACATTGATAGGTCTGCCCATTTTGAAGAATGTATCTGTGTATTAGACGTGTAAAATATTAAGAAACTGTAAAAAATATAGAATATCAACAATGGAATGACAAGAGTTATCACCCCCCTCCTAACGAAGAGCAACTGGGGGTTCTCAACGAGCAAAGGCGAGTCTATGTAATCTATAGGTCTATAGGTGGGTATGTAGGTATGTATGTATTGCATCTCCTCCTATACCACTCGAGCGATTTCAACCAAACTCGGCATACTTACCTATGACTTAGTATCGGGAAACAAACCTCGTGGGGGAAAGACACCACAATCACCCTTAAAGGGGGGGGGGGCGCTTGGGGGACGGGTTATAAAAATAATCGAAAAGAGTGTTGAATTCATAGTTTTCAGTGTCGCTGAGATAAATAGTGACACTCCGGATTTTAAAGTCCAATTTCAGTCCCCTTCGGGGCGGTAGCATGGAGGAGTGGTAAATAAGAAGAAGAAGAAGAAGAATAGTGTCACTGAGTGTGAGTGTGACAGGGTGACTGAGATGAATAGAGACACTCCGTAATTTGTAGAAGTCCAAGTTCATCACCCTTTGGGGTTGTAGGGACGAGGGGGGAATGATATATAAAAATAATCGGAAATAGTGTCGAATCCATAGTTTTCGGGGTCGCTGAGATAAAGAGTGACACTCGGGATTTTTTAAAGTCCATCTTCAGCACCCTTAGCGGTGGGGGGGGGGCGAGGGGGAGTGAGATATAAACATATTAATAATAGAAAATAGAAGTCGAATCCATAGTTTCGGGGTCGCAGAGATGAATAGTTACACTCCGGTACTTTTGAAGGTCCAAATTCATCACCCTTTAAGTGGGGGGCGAGAGGGAATGAGATATAAAAATAATCGGAAGTGACGAATCCATAGTTTTCGAGGTCGCTGAGATGAATAGTGACACCCGCGATTTTTTTCAGTCCTTTGGGATAGGGGACGAGGGGAGAGTGAGATATAAAAATAATCGGTAATAGTGCCAAATCCACAATTTTCGGGGTCGCTGAGATGAATAGTGACACTCCGGAAATTTTCACAGTCCAAGTTCATCACCCTTTGGGGTGAGGGACGAGGGGAGAGTGAGATATAAAAATAATCGGAAATGGTATCGAATCCATAGTTTTTGGCGTCGCTGAGATGTATAGTGACACTCAGGATTTTTTAAAGTCCATATTCAGCACCCTTAGTGGGGGGGGGGGAAGATGCATGAGTGAGATATAATAATTATAGTAATAGAAAATATAAGTCGAATCCATAGTTTTCGGGGTCGCTGAGATGAATAGTGGCACTCCGGATATTTTTAAATTCAAAGTTCGTCACCCTTTGGGGTGGGGGGCGAGGGGTAATGAGATACAAAATTAATCGGAAATAGTGACGAATCTATAGTTTTCGGCGTCGTTGAGATGTATAGTGACACTCCAGATTTTTAAAAGTCCATGTTCAGCATTAAGAGATAAGAATTTCGTAGTGTTCCCTATTGAAGTGAGTTCAGCGACCTTGGGGGGGGGGGGAGTGAGACGTAAAATTAATCGAAAATAGTGTCGAATCCATACTTTTCAGGATGGCTGAAATGAATAGTGACTCTCCAGACGTCCAAGTTGAGCCCCAGCAAGCAGGGTTGTGAGAAGGGGTGAAGAAAAGAGAATGTGCAAATGACCGAGATTTTGGGTGTTTGTATGCATGTTCCAGCATAGGTGTCAACTAAACTTGGTACCATACTAAATTTATTTAATAAATTCACACTATCTGTAAAACATACTGCAGGGGCAAGACACCCCTAGAAGCCCTAGGGAAGGGGGCGATATATAATCATAACTAAAAACGACCAATATTAGTGTTGAATCCATAGTTTTCTGGACTACGGGAGAGATTTCAGCCAAACTTGGTACACTTATGACTTACTATCGTGAGACAAACTGCGAGGAGGTATGGTAGACCTAGCACGCTAGGCGTGGGGTGGGAAGGGCTGAGATGTAAAAATAATCGAAAATAGTGTAGTGAGACGAATATTGATACTCCGGGCGTCGTTCTGTGCATGTTTCTTCCAACATAGCCCTCATACAAAATTGGTACACATATGACTTACTATCTGAAGAAATACTATTGGGTAAAACACCAGAAGCGCTCCTCGTGGAGGTAGTGAAATATAAAAATAAACGAAAATGACTGATATTAATGTTTACGAGTTCGCTGAGTTGAACTGTGACACTCTGGATGGATAAGTCATACTTCACCGCAATTGGTATGGAGGTTGAGAAGGGGTGAAAATGAATGTAAAAATAACCGTCAAAAATGGGTTTATGTGGGTATATTCCAATATAGCTCTCAACAAAACTTGGTACATATATGACTTACCATCTGAAAAAAAAAAATACTATGGAGATAAAACACCAATCCTCGCTGGGTGTGGGGAATGGGAGGGCATGACATTTTCCATTATTATTAAAAATAATAGAAAATAACCGATATTAATGTCGAATTCATTGTTGTGACTCCCTGAATATCGTTTAAGTCGACGTTCAGCCTCCATTGGAACGGTACACTGAAAGGGGTTTTGTAGTGAATAGTATAAAATGACCGAGATTAATGTTGAATCCACTGCGTTTGGGGTCTCAAGGCAGATTGGTGAGAGTCTTAATGGCAGTTGAAATCGTGTAGATCATATCTATACCGTGACTGATAAATACATGAAGTTATCACTTATTATCTTTTTGAAAGGATCAAATACTTCCCTCAATTTGAGCTTCCACAAGGATAAAATTTTACTCAAAAATGAAATCATTTAAAAATCGAAATCAAACACATCTAAATAACTCTAAAACTATATAATAGATGGTAAAAATCCATATCCCAGAAAGGAATTCTATAAAAATTCACTTTAACATAACTAACTGGTGATACTAATCTTAAAAGTGAACATCCTAAACCAACCGGGCTACGCCGGGTAGCACAGCTAGTTGTTATATAAATGACAAACATACTCTTAAACTTCTGGAAACAGATTCCAATGTAGACTTTTCTCGGCTCTGAATGATACAAATGTAGATTTAACTATGATCTCTAACATTAGCGTCCATCTTTTCATGTATGCATATTCCGTCTCATAACTTACACCACGAGTACCTCGACTTTACTTCAAGAAGTGTAGTTTGTTTGGAAAGGATAAGCAGTCTTTCTTCCAACCTTGGAAAATCCGAGTGCTACTACACTGATCATTTGCCGCTATGGAGGTATCAGGACCGTTGTTTAATGTTACTTGGTCGTGGTCGTAGTGATTCTTGTCTTTAGGGGAGAGACAATGAAGCAATCAAGATCTCCTATGCTTTACTTCTCCCCGACCTGGTCCAAAACTGGAGAAGCGAACTGTCCAAGTAAGAGTAATGAGTAAAGTAGAAACAAACAATGGAGTCCTTTTCATATTCAAATTTCGAAATGTTGGATCGTCAGTACAAATTAATTAAATAAGCACTGAGAATATCAGAAGATCAAAACCTGAAGTAATGCTGGACATTGAAAAATACTACCGGTACAAATCACGTTTCTTCTAGCCAAAAGAGAACTGAAAACCGTGCCCCGATGTCCTCTCATCCACAGGCCCATACTGCAACTGCCTAAATATATTTAAAACGTAAAAAAAGATGGGAATTGATATGAATACAAAATTAGTATTCGAAGCGAAAATACCACGAATCACCAAGCACCGAAGGAATTAATCGAAAAACTATACCAAACCGAATATTTCAAAACCCTGATCTCTCATGAAAACAGAAGGATATTTGAAGTTAAAAAAGAATGACCGTGTCGAAGAAAATGTTCCAATATTAGAAACAATTTTTGATTAAGGCACATAAGGCTAGAAACATGGAACTGATTTTTGGCGTAGGCTTTTACAAGGGAGCGAAAGGTGGACACCACTAGAGCAAGGGAAAGAAAGGGTGGAATCAACAGAAATGTGGATGTCGGTTAGATTTAGTAATAATATTTATTTATTTATTTATTTATTTATTTATTTATTTATTTATTTATTTATTTATTTATTTATTTATTTAATTGATTTATTGTTCATTTCTGCCCACTTACAGAACATTCCCATTTCTTATTTCTAATTTTATAGATAATTTAGAATACAAATTAAAATAAAAACCTAATATTATACTTATGAACTATGGATAGTGGTAAGTGTGTGTTTCAAATTATTTTAATTCCTCCTAAAATATACATTATTAATCTAAATTAACCTAAGGACTAAATTATTCATGGTACACAATAATGCTATTCTATTTACTTTATGTCTTCTCTCTGTGCGAGTTCCCTTCTGACTGACCTTAACAAGATATTCTCGTCATGAAATATGTCCACGTTTGGCACTTTATTCATTAACTGACATATTCTGTTTAATGGCGAATTCGTATGGTGATTTGCGTTTGCCTTTTAACAAAGAAAGTTAAATTATTTCTATTGCTTCCAAACGCTGAATATAAATTTATTTGGTGGAGTAACTCTCGGTTATCTGCTTTACCTTTGAGAATTCTATGTAGATATTTTACACAGGTTAATGTTCTTCTCGTATGCAACCTATCTATCCCAAAATTTGTTATTATGCCATAATAATAATAATAATAATGATAATAATAATAATAATAATAATAATAATAATAATAATAATAATAATAATAATAACCGCATGGCCTCAGCTACAGTGTGTGGGTATTTTATTGGATGCCCTTTAGGCTGCGTACGCGGCAATTTCGGTAGTATAGTAAACCGCACCTCTCTAGGGCGCTCTATGGCAGAGATTTAATTAATTTTGTTGGATGAACGCCAAATTTGTCAACAGAGACTTTTTGGCTGTTGACATCGTACGAAATAGAGTATCGAAATGCCTTTGCCGGCTTTGAACCAGCGCCCCTCGAATTCGGTTACGGGCACTCAACCATGTCGACGGAGGGATGCAATGAAGTTATGAGAGAGGCAGATAAAGTGGGAAGCCTCGCCAGTATTATCGAGAAAAGGAAAGCAAACTGTCATGGTCACGTTCCGGACAACAACTTCCTCGAAGGAAGAGAGAATCCACGGACTACAAGTGTTAATGTCTTACCTATCGTGAGGAGTAAGATGGTCTTCATTGCTGGCGGCGGACCTGCTAACTTGTAGCGTGCACCACACGACGCTGTGTCTTATAATGCGAACTACTGAATGTTGCAATCAGAGAAATAAAATGTAATGTACGTTACATATTTATGAGGGTGATATTACACTGAAGAAAATGGAAATTGCAATACCCAGAAGGAGTGGTGCTACATTGCTGTAATTGAACATTCAGGACGAGTGTTCGGTTGTAATTCTATTATTACACTTTCAGGTCCCTCTGACCGCAAGTTTGGACAACAATCAATACAGGATGTGCCCAACACGAGCTGCAATACATTGATGAACTCGTCGAGACATGGAGTCAATAAGGCCCTGGACCGCTTTCTGAGGCATTGTCCTGCTGAAACATCCCATTAGCAATGTTCGCCATCATAGGGACAACCACTGGATTGAGTACCCTATCAACGTACTGTCGAGCAGTCATAGTGCCCTCAACAAGCACTAATTGTGATTTCACATTAAAGCCAATAGCTTCCCAGACCATAATACTTGGTGTTAGCCCTGTGTGCCTCTCCACAATAAGATCTGGGCTGCCCCTCTCCCCGGTACGTCGGCGCACACGATTCCGGCGATCACTGCGGGCAAGACAGAAGCGCGATTCATCACTAAAGACGACCCTATGCCATTCGTAGACCCACGTCGATCTTTCTCGACACCAGGCCAGCCTTACACGTCGCTGTTGTGGGGTCAATGGAACACCTTCTGCAGGGACACGGGCTCGTAAACCAGCTGCACGCAGGCGATTACCAACTGTTTGTTGTGTAACGTGGGGTGCCACAGCTGCTCGAATTTGCGCTGCTGTTGCATGGGGTTCCATCCGTGCCATCCGAATGATGCGGCGATCCTCTCTCACAGTTGTCTGTCTCGCTGGGCCTGTGCCAGGTCTACGAGTGTAGGAACCTTCATTTGACCACTGTTGCCATACACGTTGTACCGTAGATGCCTGTCGGCCAACACGTGCAGCGACAATCCTTAGCGATAATCCAGCCTCACACAGCCCAATTATCCGAGCCCTCTCAAACGGCGACAGTTGTTGTTAGGGTGCTCTTCACTGTCGTCGAGGCATGTTTGACGGGGAACACTTCACTGCACAGACTGCAAGTCAACTACGCTACACCAGAGTCCGTATACTGGAGTTGATTCCTCCGCGACCAATCACGTAGGGAGACCTGTAGCTACAATCGAATGGGTCTGAAACTTTGATCGTTTATATACTTATATGGCATCGTTCCATATCTTGAAAACGACCAATGCCTTCATGGTGTTGCAATTTCCATTTTCTTAAGTGTGGAACACATAAAACTGATGCAATGGAGTTTCAGACCAATCTTTTGTAACAACGGCTTCTTTTCATTTCCACGTGGTAACCAAGATATTACGTAACAAACAATCAAGGCGACATGTCGCGTTCGAAAGAGGAAAGTGAAAATGTTAATCCTATCTCACTGAAGCCATACTCAGCTCTCTTGAAAGGGTAGTAAACGGCCATTTATATCCGAAACCATACGAAATGACACAGGTTGACAGAAAATTTAACGACATGCCATTGCAATGTTTGGAAAGTCCTGATATGTGAGTGAATATTCAGTGTTGTGACAGATGTTTCAAAGACCAAAATTCGATTCACCCCTCCATATACTTAGACAACGCATCTCACCACCGACCACTACATTTAGCGAATTTTCCTCCCTACATACGATTTATGTCTTGAAACAAAACTTTCTTTTTCCTTAAGTAATTATTATGAAAAGGCTGAAAAAAATACGAAAAAACTGAAATACTGTTTCCGTACAAGAATATAAAATAAGAATGTATCATCAAATGTTAAATAGAATAGGAGACTGACATTCCTAACGCATGTTAATGTATTGGCGAAGTGTGAATTCAAAGAATAAACATATTAAATACCATGACAAAAATGTACTTTTATAAAGGACCATAGCAAAATTGAGTAATGTAAATCTTACATGCTCTACAAGAGTCCGGTAGGTTTCCGTATATGGAGTGCCTAGCAGAAAAGTTAATTAAATCCTACCTATCGTCCAATGGAGATCCGTTTATCTGCCAATTCGTTGGAGAAAGTGCACGTGTAAATAACGCACAGACAACCTACAAAGTGAACTACCGGCCCAAGAAATAAAATTCCTCTTCTTCTACTTCTTCTTGTTTGTCTTATTGTTATTATTAGTACCAGTAGTAGTAATACAAGTATTTAAGTTATAATTAACTATAAGGAAGTTATAACTAAGTCAAAGATCAACTGAGCGGCAAGTGTGTAGGTGAAAGTACAGTGAACACGAGCTGGGGCCTCAACACACGCTCTCACCCCAAAGTCATGATTTGTGCACCTCTCTTGTGCGGTACACTGCCTCTGGCTGTAAGGTTCTTTTCGAATTGTGCGTGTTTCAATCCTCAAAGACGTTTCCCGTATTTTGTGACGTTTACTGTCGTTATCACGTAATAGAACATATAATTTTACGTTTAAAACCAACCAGACCGGCGTAGTACAATTAGTAGTATTTATTCACTCATTACATTGTTTACATATTTACAGGACCCTATTTCTTATATACATAACTCTTCTGATAACATTAATACTTGAAAAATAAATCTTGTAACTAACTCTTACATATATTACAGTATGATTATTATTACCATATTCGTGCTGAACTTGTATGACAAACATGCTCCGGAGAGGCAGGTAGGGTTTCCCCACCCCCCTTATCCTTGGGAGACGACCGAGATAAAATCTGCTATGGCCATCCGTGACCGTTGGTACAGACAATTCAGACGAACACGTGACGAAGATGACTTTAATCAATACAGGGAACTGAGAAACAAAGTTAAATAGCTAATTAGAAACAGCAAATGCGTCTACTTTCAACAGTTAGTGGGAAATAATAACTTAAACCAAACATGGCAGAAACTACGATGGTTGGGCATAGGCAAATCCATAGTAGAGCACATTCCCACCATATCTCCAGATTCGTTAAATGATTACTTTTCTCAGCCTAAAGTCGGACCAGTTCCATTATCGTTTAATCCCACAAACTCAGCATGCCGTTCCGAGCGCGACCAGTTCTCCTTCCACACTGTTAGCGCAAATAGTGTTAAACGTGTGCTCTACTCCACCACTTCCGATGCGACAGGTAATGACGGTATCACGATGAAATTAATTAAAAACATCATCAGGGCTGTACTGCCAATACTGACTCACATATTCAAATACTGCCTAACCAATGGAGTATTCCCTCATGTTTGGAAAGACGCACTAATGAGGCCAATCCCGAAAAACGCTACCTTAGTTTCTCCCTATGTCCATCCTACCACCACTCGCAAAAGCACTCGAACGTCTGATTCATGCACAAATCACTGTATAGCTGACCCAGAATTCCCTCCCTGCCCCTTTCCAATCCGGCTTTTAAAAAAGGACATAGTACCGCGACAGCATTACTGCGGATTACGGACGATATCAAACATGCAATAGACCAACGATATGTGACTGTAGCAACACTACTAGACCTAAGCAGCGCCTTCGACACAGTTAGCCCTGGGTTACTACTGCTAAAACTCCGTAGTCTCAACATTAATGAGACATCACTTAAATTGTTTAGCTCCTCCATTACTGACCGTCGGCAAAGAATATCAGTGGGAACAATGTACTCAGGTTGGCAAAGCAAGTCAACAGGTGTCCCTCAGGGGTCGGGTTTTGGCCCACTTTTACTTTTTATTAGTGTGAACGACATGGGCGACGCACTGAATAATAGCAAGTACCCTATCTGTGCAGATCATCTTCAGATTTATTATCACTCATATCCACAAGACATAGATGTAGCCAATGACAGAGTCAATTTTGACTTACGACGACTGAATGTCTATGCCAAAAATAACAGCTTGTTAATAAATCCTAACAAAACTCAGACTATTATATTTGGTACCAAAAGAAACCTTAACCTGTTAAAAAGTAGACATGTGCCCCCAATTATTCTAAATAATACTGTAGTGCCCTATTGTACATCAGTAAGAAACTTAGGTGTTATAATGACTGAGACTCTAAATTGGACTGAACAAGTGACAAATACATGCTGTAAAGTGCAGAAATCTCTTTTTCCTTTTAAACGCTACCCTACCATATTTCGAAAACATCTTAAAATAAAACTGGTAAAATTCCTAATCTTACCAATTCTAGATTACTGCGACACTGTACTTATGGACATAACTCAAGACAGGAACAAGATTTTCTTACGGAGTTTAAACACCTGTGTTCGATTTTTCTTTAAGCTGCGATATGATTCTCACATTTCACCTTATTATAGGGAGTTGTCCATGAGCATTGCAGTCTCTACATGCTGTCCCTTCTGCATGGAGTTGTGAACTCAGGTGTACCGAATTATCTCTCATCTAACTTTAATTACCTCTCCTCCTATCATGACCACGATACACGATCTGGCTCCTGTTTAACAATATCTCTCAGTCACTCCAGGACTTACAACCGCTCCTTTGTAGTCACTGCCTATAGGCTGTGGAATACTCTCCCTGCTAACATTAGGGATTTACGTTCTCGTTGGAGATTTATGATCGATTGCCTAAATCACTTGCTGAATACCTCTAGCTGACTTGTTCGATGTGCGTACTGTGAATGAGTGCGTGAATGAGCTTAAATTCATAAAAATTAGAAATGTATTTGCTAGTTATAGGTTTTTACTCTGTTTCCTTCTTTTATTATTACTGGTGTTAGTTTTAAAATTATTATCATATTCATTTATATTGTCATGTTGTACATTCTATAATTATTTATTTTATTACTATCTCCATATTCGTTATTAGTACTATAATATTTTTTAAAAATATGTGTTGTATTTAAATAATTATATGTATGTTAATTATTTTTAATGTTGTGGTTAAGTGTAAGAGAGGGCCTCGATCCCTAATTTCGCCACGAATGAAGACGAATTACTTACTTAAAATTAATTAACTTGAAACCATCTCTTCCACACATTAAATATATTATTATATATAACAAAATCACACCAAACTAAACAGAGTCAACTCAGGATAAGGGTAAATTACCACCTAAGGTGAAACCTTGTGTGTGGTAATTAAGAATATTAATTACATAGAAAGAAATATATTTAACAATGATGCCTGAAGTACGGTTATCGGTATGAGTAATGCACCGTCCGCAGGGCAAACCCATAACCCCCAGGAAGGTGAGGCTTAAGCTTTCCCACCCAATGGGAGTCCACACGGCAAGAAGTTTGGTAGTGTGTAAGCCACCGAAGGGAGTTAAAGCTAACACAAAAGAAAGGCGGAAAAATGCAGGGGAAAACAATTAAAACACATCACCAAAACAGGCAAATGGAAGAGAAACAAACACTTACCTTAGGAGGCGCGATCAATGGGCTCGAAGGCCGCGCTCAAAATTTAAAAAACAAACAGTGACAGTGCTGAATCGATGTAAAACAACGAAAACCACCAATCATTAGGTAGCAAGAAACTTAAATTGAATGTAAAAATTGTTTGAAAGAACAAATGTAAATCAATTTAAATTACTTTAAAAATAAATAAAACGTTGAATAGCTTGAATAGTTTTAAAGGAACAATAAAATGTAAAGCAATTTAAGTTTGCTTAAAAGAAATAAAATGTTGACCTCCCTAAGAACTTGGAAACATCAGAAAAAAATTAAAGCTCATAGTTGTGACCGGTCACCTATCTTAAAATTAATTAAATTAAACATTCTCTTAAATGAAAATTAGATACATGTTTGATCCAGTGTGTTAATTCCATTAGGTCAAACATAATTAAAACCAATTCACCACCAAGGACCCACCTCCTTTCTCGGCATACTTAACATTTTAAACGAAGCTGCTGTTTTTGACATATGTACATCTTAGAGAACATAGATTTAAAGCAAGCTGCTCTTCTGAACACTTTCAGACATTAACTTGACTGCTGTTATCTTAACGATGTTGTCTTTGGATGATTTAAAAAATGTAACTGCCTCCTCCTTCTCCTTCTCCTCCTTGTTCTCTTTCTCTACGTCGTTTGATTTGCAGACGTAGAATTTAAGCAAACGATCCTAACCTTACCTTGAAAGATAATAGCGAAGAAGAGGAGGGAGCGGTAGGAGAACATAATACATTTTATCGTTTGATAAACAGGTAGGAGGGGTATGTGGTAAAGAAAAGGTAATAATTCTGTTAATAAACATGTGGACAAAGGAATAGATAATCTAAAATAAAAGAATATGACAATTATACATTATATATTAATATTTACAACATTACTGATTTTGTGCATCTGCAATGATAATACATGTACAAGTTAATTACAGCATCAGTAAATTTTTTCTGTATCTTGAAGGATAATATAATTTGCGGCATGTTGCTGTACGCCCTTCTTACAGCTTTAGCTTTTTGTGTGCCTTAAATGATAAAGTAATTTCCCCTTCTTATATGTACAACTTCATTATAGCATTAGTAATTTTCTGCATCTTCAGTGATAATGTAATTTCACCTTCTTACACATGTTGGTGGACGCCCTTCTTACAGTTAATTATAGCATTAGTCATTTTGTACGTCTTGAATGATAATGCAATTTCCCCTTCTTACAGATAATTAATGTACAAGTTAATTATAACATTAGTGATTTTTGTGCATCTTCAATGTTATTTTTACATTTCTATACAACTGCATTTTGCTGCACCCCTTTCTTGCAAGTTATTAATTGAATTGGTGATTTTGTGCATCTTGTAATTTTACACAACTACATGTTTCTGAACCCCCATGGGACACTTGTAAGGGAATCACTATCCCATACAGGTTTATCATCAGATGGAAGCGATGAGCATTTGTTATGCTCAATAGTATATCCATGATGTTTGCGTGATTGGATTCTTTTTGCGTACAGAAAGCGACATATTCAGATAATAGTACATCGCGATAATGTTAAACGTGCAAACGGCTAACGACGATTAAACGTACGCCTTTTGCTTTTTTAACAGATTGTGAATTTTGAGTGTCATAAGCATTTATTTTTGTGCTAAACCAATAAACTCAGTCATAATATTCCTGCCACATTCACCTTTCATAAGTCCTATAACTTTCTTGTTCTGTGGCTTAATGTTAAATGGATTACTAGGTGAAAAGGAAGAAGTGTCAAAGTATTGAGAATGGTTTCGCATCACATCGTAGACATCTGTCTTTCGAATATGATAAATAAAACTATCTGCATCCATATAGAAAAGTGTAAGATGAGAAAACTGTTGCTTCGCAAATCCATAATGAAAATCATACATTTTTAATTTTGAAAATCAAGTATAGCCATTCCTAAATAAATATGCTTCGCATAGACAGAAATAAGGTCACGATCAATAACACGATAGGCTTTGAAATTTGGTTTTGAGATGTACTTGCGTGCCCCATACGACCATCATATTGCTTAATTAAATTGATGTTTGCGTACATTTTCCATGCATTTTCCATAGATAGAGTTATTCATTAGTTTGAAAAACGTACACTCAAATGTTGTTGTAACACGTAGACGGTGTTCAGTATTCAAATCCATGTACGGTTTATGCAACCCCACAAGGACACACACAGACACAACAATGAAAACACATAAATAGCAAAATGAACACAAATCGCAAATTACTCACCTTGAGGGCAGTAGCACAATATATAACGCGTGGAGGACCCAAAGATGAAGGACGAAGAGGACTGCATCTTGAAATTAATGCCTGAGAGGTTGCCAGGTGAATATTGCTAATTACTAAATAAGAAGCGAGATGAAAGTTAAATTAATTAATTTTCTTGTAAAATAAGGTTTAAAAATTCATTTCATGGATATATCAAATGAAATATATTTTAAAACCAACAACTTGAAGATAATTGTGGGTTGCGGAGTTGTTATGATGACGGCGGGCTTACTTGCCTACTAATAATACCAATATGAATGGTCCGTTATTGAACATTATAAATTTTCCAGCTAACTCATTCATGCTTGTCAGCGTTTCGCCCTCTGTGCTAGGTTGGGCTCATCAGTTGGTACCTAGCACACCTACCAAGACGCTGGCTAGTGCATACCATGGAGGCCACTGAGTAGGCTAACTGGAGCCGCCGGCAGTGCCAATGCACTATGAGAAACTGTCTCTTTACCAACAATTGATGCCTGCTTGGTTATTAGATGATATAGATATTGATTCCCATAGGGAATCTGAAATTTGTCCCGAATGAGTAAATTTATAATACCAATATAAATGATCCGTTATTGGACATTATAAATTTTCCAGCTAACTCATTCATGGTTACCAGCGTTTCGCTCTGTCGTGTACCGACCTCCCATGGGCTCAAACCGGCGGACTGCCAGGTGGAAGGCAGCCGGGGTTCGCAGCCGAGTCTCGAGCTCAAGGTGTCAGAGGAGATTAATTAGTGTTAGAATGATGATCAATGACAGGAGACACCTTGTAGTATTAAGGTAATTGAATAATAATTATAGTCAGATTTAGTTACTGTAAGAAAAGGGAAATATTTCAAGAAGTTACATGTAGTGGAAAGAGCTTGCAAAGTGCGCTTACAAAATTTGTTGACCAAGAGCGGAGACTTGTTGATCACAACAGGATATTTACTATGTATCAACAAACAAAGTTAGTATGCGGGCCAGGCGGCCTGCCTGGTGCCCGACAAAGGAACAAAGCAGAGTACAAGGCCAGTCAGGGCCAGTACAGATGCACTTTAGGAAAACAAGGAAAGATGAGGACAAAGTAAGACAGAAGACAGTAGTGCCTAGGTAGCAGCACATACTGTGACAACTATTGAGAATAGCTACTTGAGGGCGCCACGGACTGGATGAACAGTTTGGTAATGCCCGTAAGACCGAACCCCTTGGTAGGAGGTAGGGATAGAACTTTGAGTTCAGGAGCGGAGATATAACCCCTGGCCAAGATGGCGCGGGGCCTTCTTCCAGTCAGTAGTTCGTACTTGTCAAAACGAGATTCTTTTCGAGCATAGCCCAAGTGCCGCAGGGCAAAATTCAGGGATACGCGTAGTAGAAACGTAGGCGCGTGGAACAAGCTCTCTCTCTCTTTAGATCATTACGTTCAGACTTGTAAATATACTGTACATAGTAGTTTTAGTTGTCCTCAGTAATAAAGGACAGGGAAATAACTTCATCTTTTATTTCGGGAGTTGCGGGACGAGTCATACCTACAAATTACTTCCCTACATTCCGCTCGGTAGGACAGGTAATACTTCAACATCCAACGGCCTGGTGACCAACCTACGAGATCGTCTCACTGGACATGTAGGTCACGACAGGCACGTATAAAAATTTGGTGTCAGGTAGTGCAGGGTCCAGAATTCGATCCTCGAACAGTGTCAACTCACCGAAATAACGTGAGAGAACCGCGACTTCTTAGAAGATTGTCCGTAAGAGAAACGCGACTTCGCAGAAGATTTTCGTGTGAGAAAATCGCGACTTCGCAGAAGATTGTCCGAACAGCACTACCGCGTAGTTTCGTTCGTGTGCCGCGCATCGCAGAAGAGGAGCATCACTACCGCAGCCTACTAAGCCAGCCCAGCAGAGGGGTAGCAGTCCAGTAGCAGACAACGCCATCCAGTGGAGACGCAGCACTACAGCTGACTACTCATCTAGCCCAGCAGTGAAGCAGCTTTGCAGATTAAGGTAAGCTGAATATTTATTTCAAATGGCACGACAGAATAGTTCAGTACCAGCAGACGAAGGGACTGAGATGCTTGACGAGGTGGAATCAGTAAGTATGAGTGGGCTTTTTGTGACAGTAGTAGAAGGACATCGCCTCATTGGACGAGAGTTTGATGGCAGTCAACCAGATAGATTGCATGAGTTCATAGCTAACGTAGATGCTGCTGTTCGTATGATTAAGGATGAAGATCAAGAGTTGTTTTTCAAGTTCATTTTAACTAAGGTTACGGGCAGAGACCGAGATAAGGTGTTGTACAGACGTGATATACATAATTGGGAGAAAGCCAAGCAGGCATTAACTGAATATTATGGCCAGCAAGGCACATTACATATTTGTCAAATGTTCCAAACAGCGCAGGACCCGCGAGATACAGTCGCACTTTGGGCTCATAAGATAGAAACATTGTCAGCTTATTTTCGAGAGGCAATACTTGAGGATGAACTAGAGGAAGATCGTGACACGCAGTTAAAAATAACGAGAAAAATATGTGTAGCTAGTTTCATACAAGGGTTAGCCAACCCTAGAATACAAGCTAGGGTACAGTCAGAAAAGGGCATCACTTTTGAGAAAGCAGTTGCACTCGCACAACAGGAAGAAACAGTAATCATGTCAAAGAAGGCACGAGAAGGCCTACAACACAAACATAGTTCATGGTTTAGCAAGCGCAGACCAGAACAGGAGCGCAGTGCAGCACCAAAGTGGCATACTAAGCCAACACATGCTAGGGAGCGCAGTGCAGCACCACAGTGGCATACTAAGCCAACACATGCTAGTGTTAGGGTGGTCTGTTACAATTGTAACCAGGAATGCCACATAGCAAAGAACTGTAAGAATATAGGAACGCAAGGGCGTATGCTACAAAAGCCGCTAGTTCCAACACAGCTACAGGGGGCGCAACCAGAAAATTGAAATGTCGCTATTGTGGGAAGCCAGGGCACATTCAACGCGATTGTAGAAAGAAACAGAGGGATAAGGAAACAGAGGTAAGAGAAACAGTGCGCATAGTGCGCACACGGCCAAACGCAAGGCCAAGTGAGAACAAAACTAGTTATCGTTGCGGCCAGGAAGGACATATACAAGTGAATTGTCAACAAGGTGCACGCACTCAAGGTGTACACAAACAAGGTGCACGCACCCAAGTCGCACGAACTCCGGTGATGCGAACGGATAGCCGTAAGTGCTATTCGTGTGGCCAACAAGGCCATATTCAGAGAAACTGTCGAAAAGCCCAAGGCGAGTTCATAGGCAGTAGGGCCATGAAAGGCCAAGTTCAGGGTGGTCGCATAAGGGTCAAGGCCGTAAGATACCGAGCCCAATGCGAACATTGTGATAGATGGTCACACCGAACCCAAGACTGTTGGTTCAAAAAGAAGTGCGGCAGTACGCACGCCACGAAAGCCTCCGTGGCTCAGGCGGCAAACTAGAACGGGCCCGTAGCAAGGGGACAGTTACGGAGGACCGCAGACCAGAAGGTCCCAAGAATTCTGACGTAGAAGGTACGGTGCTAATTCAGGTCACAAACCAAGGAAGACCGTTGAGATTTTTTATAGATACTGGGTCCGATGTCAGCCTAGTAAAGAGGCAATCTGTACCCAAGGAATGCCTGATTGACGAGAGCAAATCAATTGAATTAGTGGGTGTAAGTAAGGGAATAATTTACACACAAGGTACTGTACGTTTTGCCATTGGAAACACAAGTCACGCATTTCATGTGGTAGGGAGTGATTTCCAATTAACACAGGATTGGCATAGTTGGGCGAGACCTCCTGACAGATAGCGTGATTGACTACAGGGAAGGTCATGTCACCATAAGAGGGCGACAATACCCTATGGGGGCGCGAGAGACGAAGGTGATCCGTCTCGAACCAAGGACCCAGAAGGTCGTTGTTATAGAAGTAGATCGGAATCTACCCTTAGGAATTATTGAGAAGGAAGAGGTGATACCAGGGGTGTACCTCGCAGGGTGCCTAACCAAATCAGAGCGCCACGAAGCAGTGGTTAGCATGATGAATACCACTGAAAAGGCGGTGACTTCACACAGTCCACGAGTGCACATACAGGAGGTAGTAAGACCTGCCTAGCACAAGTGCGAAAGGTAGAGCAGAACAGTAGAGTGGCGAACGGAGAACCGGCCACCCAGAAGCCCCGATCACAACGAGTGATAGACTGTTTGCGAGTTGATCACCTCACGCAGGTAGATAAGGAAGGGATATACGCCATCTGTGCTGAGTACAATGATATCTTCCATCTTGAGGGAGACAAACTAACTCACACTAACTTACTACAGCATGAGATCCCTACACCCCAAGTTCAACCTCCAATTAATGTACGACCGTATAGGCATCCCGAAGCACAAAAAGTGGAAATACAAGCTCAGATAGATAAGATGCTGAATGATGAAATTATCACACCTAGCACATCAGCCTGGAATGGGCCATTACTTTTAATTCCCAAGAAATTAGACGCCTCAGGGAAATAAAAATGGCGGGTCGTGATCGATTTTAGAAAATTGAACGAGATAACGATAGGAACCAGTTATCCCCTGCCATTAATTTCAGAACTGTTAGACGCCCTTGGCAAGGCGAGATATTTTTCGACCTTAGATCTCGCGAGTGGCTATCACCAGGTGTTTTTGAAGCCTGAAGACAGGCCAAAGACAGCATTCTCTGCGCTAGGGCGCAAGTACGAATTCAGGAAAATGCCCATGGGTTTGAAGGACGTGCCAGCCACGTTTACGAGGCTGATGAACAATGTGCTCACAGGGTTAACAGGTATTAAATGTCTGTGTTACCTGGATGACGTCATTGTGTACGGTAGTTCAATCCAGGAGCACAATGCGAAGCTAAGAGACGTATTTCAAAGGATGAGAGAGAACACGCTGAAACTCCAGCCAGATAAGTGTGAATTCCTAAGAACCGAAGTAGCATTCCTAGGACATGTAATCACTGATGAAGGTGTCTTGCCAGACCCACTTAAAGTACAGGCCGTTAAGGACTTTCCGAGACTGACGACTAGCCGCCAGATCAAACAGTTCTGCGGACTGAGTGGATACTATAGGAAATTCATACCTAACTACAGCAAAATCGCGAAACCGCTGTATCAGTTAGTGAAGAAGGACGTTCCCTTTTTATGGGGAGACGATCAGGAACAAGCGTTCCAAACATTAAAGCAAAAACTAATTGAGGAACCTATACTGCAGTATCCGGACTTTGAAAAACCATTCGTTGTTACCACTGATGCGAGCAACGAAGCGGTTGGGGCAGTATTGTCACAAGGACCTATCGGAAAAGACCTTCCAATTGCCTATGCAAGCATAACGCTTAATAACGCAGAAACAAATTACAGCGTAACTGAGAAAGAATTGTTAGCAATAGTGTGGGCAGTAAAGTATTTCAGACCATATTTGTTTGGTAGAAAATTCACTGTTGTGACTGACCATAAGCCGTTGAAGTGGGTCTTCAACGTGCAAGATCCGTCTTCACGCCTGCTAAAGTTCAGGCTGAAGCTGGCGGAATACGACTTCGACGTCGTATATAAACAGGGCAAACAGAAATGCAATGCAGATGCCCTGAGTAGGAATCCCACTGAACCCAAGTGCCAAGCGCGAGTGGTTAACTCGGCTCAGCACAGGTCTCACTCCGAGACAACAGTAGAAACTCAGGCCTCAGACGAGAATAGAGAGGAGGTACTGTCTTCAAAATCCCAGGACGCTACGGCAGAGGGAATTGAAGCGGACGGTAGCGAAGTTTCCGAGGACGCTAACGCAGAGATTTCGCCCGAAGGTACCTTCATTGAGCTCACAGTTGCGATCAACATTATTCTATAAGAAGAAAATCAGCTCTCGGACGAAACTACCTTTATATTGGTCCGTTTTCAGCCCAACTTTGTTGTACGGGAGCGAAAGCTGGGTGGACTCAGGATATCTTATTTTTAAGTTAGAATTAACACATATGAAAGTAGCGAGAATGAGTGCTTGTACAAACAGGTGGACACAATGACAATAGGGGATTCGAAATGAGTAGATAAAGGCTAATTTAGGAATGAACTCGATGGATGAAGCTGTACACATAAACCAGCTTCGTTGGTGGGGTCATGTGAGGCGAATAAAGGATGACAGGTTACAAAGGAGAATAATGGACTCTGGTGTGGAGGGTGAGAGAAGTAGAGGGAGACCAAGACGACGGTGGTTAGGCTCGGTTTCTAGCGATTTAAAGATAAGAGGAATACAACTAAACTTGACCACAGCATTAACTGCAAATACAGGATTGTGGCGACGTTTTTTAAATTCAAAGAAGCTTGCAGACTGAACGCCCAAAGGCATAATGGTCTACAATGATGACATATGTATCTCCAATTTTATTTCTAATTTCATTTTCAGTGACTCCACACGCGGCTTTTATCAGCTTTATTTCTCTCATTTGTTTCATGAGATGCAGTACGTTCATTTTGTACTGATGGGCGGTTCTCTTCTGCTGGTCATCGCCAGTTTAATTTTATGAACCTGAATTGATAAAGTTTTGAGGAATATGGCTTCATCCTAGTGAGCTGAAAAAAGCTCCTTATTTTACATTAATAATTATGTTTAGGGATATTAATATTATTGTAAAAACATGATTGTGCCTGATCTGAGTGCATAACGCAAGAGATTCATTTGGGAAAATTTTGATTTGAGTCTGGCATTTGAAATATCCTCCAGATTTATCACTGAATTATGTGATAAGACTCTAGAAAGTGTCCTTAATCTGAAATATAAATTTTGTTCGTTATTACATTTTTCAAATAGCGTATACTTACTGATTTACTTGGCAAATATGCCTCAGTGGCTCTCTGATCACCAGTTACATGCTACTCGACGGAGTTCCCGTTGATGTACGCGCCGCTTGCTTGTCGCTACAATCCTATCCTTCTCTAAACAGTCACACAATGTCTGTGCGGGGCCCTTCATGTGCCTTCTCTTTCTTGTTGCAATTTTAGTGGTCCTTCGTACATATGTGAATATTACTTATAAACTCAGAATGAAATGTATCATGTACGAATGAATTAAATAGGGTCAGTAAGTAACTTCGTAACAATGTAACCGGCCGGAAGTCCTCCACCTGAAGAGGTAATGTCCTTTTTGGGATGAGAACTATAATACCTTCTTGTTGAGATTCGCATAGGGCACGACGGTTCAAGATAGTGCGAATAACACCACAGAATTCCTTTCCAATAATATGCCAGTATTGTTTGTAAAATTCATAGGGGACCCCGTCGATTCCTGGAGAGCGATTAGAAGGAAAATTTGTTACGATAGCTTGAATTTCAGCATCAGTAATTTCCATGCTAAGCAGTTCTTTGCTTTCCGGTGTAAGTTCGGCGTTACAGGATTGAAGTAATGTACTGACTTTGTTTATATCAATAGATTCCCTGGCGTACTTTAACTGTTGATAGAATGAAGAAATTTCTCTCCGTATACCTTCCGGTGACGTAATCGCACTTCCATCAGGCGATGTACCGGCGTTGCTGCTCTCGCTGTGCACGTGCTGTGTGGTAGACACTGGCAAGTGTGATCCTTCAGCTGCTGCACTTGCAACAATTTGTCTTTAATGTCCTTAATCTCATCGTAATTTTGTTCACCAGCATTTTTCCTCTCCTGTAGCTGTCGGAGGACGGTATAATAGAATTCAGTGGTATTGCGTCTCTCTTGGGCCTTGTGATACGCAATGTTTTTGAAAATTCGTCTTATCCCTGGTTTTACGAGCCGATCACACCATTCTGCTGTAACGGACTCCTCACTTCACCGGCAACTACTGGTATGTACCTCGCCACGCACATAACCTTTTTCTTCCATTAATATGGACTTACCCTCATCATGATATAAACCACATTTTCTCTCCAACTGGAACTTACATACTTATGTGAATTTGCACACATCATACCTTGCATGAACTCTGCTCTATCCACCTTTACGATCTACAATAAACTAACTTCCTTTTCCCCGCCTGACGTCATGTGACATCACCTGGTTTGTCACGCATGCTTCACTAACCTCTGGAATCTTCCAGACATATTTCTCATTATTCCACACTATAAATTCCCGGCCTTCCTCTGAATGGATTGAGATGGACTTTGGCCTGTGTGGAGGGAGCAACATCTAACGTCAACTCCGTCCTTAGGGACATGTACTCAGAAGCATGGGCGCCCGCAGGATCTTTTCCAGGGGGGGGGGGCACATTAACAATTTTCTTGAATATGAAAACCAATATAACGTCAGCAACATTAAATTGTTGTGACCGGGCGAGTTGGCCGTGCGCGTAGAGGCGCGCGGCTGTGAGCTTGCATCCGGGAGATAGTAGGTTCGAATCCCACTATCGGCAGCCCTGAAGATGGTTTTCCGTGGTTTCCCATTTTCACACCAGGCAAATGCTGGGGCTGTACCTTAATTAAGGCCACGGCCGCTTCCTTCCAACTCCTAGGCCTTTCCTATCCCATCGTCGCCATAAGACCTATCTGTGTCGGTGCGACGTAAAGCCCCTAGCAAAAAAAAAACATTAAATTGTTTACAGAAACTTCCAGTTATAACATATGCTAGATGACTGTCAGTAATTTCAGTTTATGAAATAATCTGGTATGATATTAAACAATTGAACATCAACATCTTTAGAATTCCAGGGGGGGGGGCAAGTGCCCCCCCCCTTGCCCCCCCTTGCGGGCGCCCATGCTCAGAAGTCTTCATTTTCGGGCAGTTCGTGCAATTTGGTTCATGATGAGGTATGACAAACTGATTTCTTTACTGTAAATACCTTTTGTTGCATTGCGAGATACTTTCCTTGCAATTCAGACTGGGAGCATGGCATTTCCAGGCCGAAACTTCACTTGTCCTTTTTTGTTTAAACTTTTCATTGACGAACCTAGTAACGACTTTCTTTCTAAATGTGCGTGTGGTGTATTGGCAACTGTGCGACTCGTACTGTACACACACTTCTACCCGTTCAGTGCTTCGCCATTTGAGTTTCTGAATGTTGTTAAACTGGTTGACTTGAAGTATATTGTGATTATTCGCCTGTAGAACTACGTTGCTTTGTGTCAATCGAGTGATAACGGAGGTGGTTGTGACTTGCACGTAGCATTGAGATTTTGCTCAGAAGATTTCCTGCTGGCATACTCGAATTTGGTAACTGTAAACATCCTCTTTTTCTCGTTGTTCTGAGTTTCTCCTTTTACAGTTATATTTATCCTTTCCTTGTTCGTCCCTCTCCATTCCTGCGCTATTCTCTCTCATTTACTTTCTTACTCTTGGATATCTTATTTTACTATAATGAATTTGTATTTTGTATATGTGGTTGGGAAAATTTCATATTTGTACAGTTCTCCTTTCATGTAAATTGTTAGTTTTGATTTATTATTCTAATATATGTTTTCAAATTTTATCTTGGTTTCTGATCTATTTTCACCCTTTATGTCCCTTATTTCTCCTCATATTCTCTTTTAATTTTCTAATATTATCTAGCATGGTTTCCACTGCGCTATCTGTGGTTATTCTGGAAAGCTTATTGGAGATCTTTTTTCTTTTTACCACGGCCTCCATTCTCAATTTGGCGTTTAACTCGCTGCCTAATATTACTACCTACCGATTGAAAGTACTCGGTGTCCCCGATACTTTGTGATTTCCCTCGGTATTATTATTATTATATAGGTATATATGCATATGACCCCCATAAAAGGGCTACACTGCACAATCACTATATTTACACTTCTGATGTAGCCATGTATTCCAGTGACGCAGAAATGTGTCCTTAAGTAGTGAGCAGTTCATTTTCCAGTATCCTCTCCCTATATAATAAACTTTATGTGGGTACTGTATTTGACACACGACTGCATGATGGTTAGTGAAGCTAACAGGTATCACCTCATAATTCCTAGGTTGAATGAGTGCTCGTGAGACAAACATGCGGTCAATGCGTGAGGAAGAGTTGTACTGGATATAGGTGTAGTCAGGAAGGGGTACATTCAACTCATCCACAACATCAGTCAGGTTCAAGGAGGTTAGGAGATCATGTAAGGCAGGGTTCGGCGTGTAATTGTGCCCCATTGAGTCCTCTAAACGCTGAACACAATTGAAATCCCCGGCAAGGATTGTTTTCTCTTTTATACTATGCAGGCGTGGAAGTAGATCTCTTTGAAAGAAAGTCTTGCGTTGAATACGGTTATGGTTAACTGATGGTGCATAAATATTTATTAGGGTAGTATCATTAATATGTCCAGATATGTTTCTTCCAGAATAGCGACACTGCACACCTTCGGGTTAAGAAACCTGTTCACCTGCTAGCATCGCCTATATTTATACACTGGTTATAATATGAGGAAATGGGTAACACCGGAAGGGCAACTTCTTGTAGGAAGGCGACGTCAACATCAGAAGCACGGAGAAATCGTTCCAAACATTGAAACTTGAGGTTGCATTGTATAACATTAATGTTCACACTGGCTACTGTCAGTAATTGAGCCATCAGCAATAGCAACAACGCCATTTTACACAATACACTGAACCGAGGTGATAATCCGTCCTAACTTGTAAGTCAAGAAGTACCTACAGTAGCTAACATGGGGTGAGATGAAGCGGGTCTTTCTTCTTTGCTGTTCGAGAGCTGGATATCGGCACGTGCTGCTGTCCTCGGGTCTCGGTGGGACATTGAACTATTGTGTTGTTTTTTAGTACCTACAAGTGTTTCACGTATTGATTCAGAAGCCTTGTTAAGAACTGCAGCGGAAGATGAATTATGTATTTTCATTTTCTTATTGGCAATGAGGGGCCGCGAGTCTTCAAGCCTCGTTCGCCTCACTATCATCATTCATTTCTATTCTTTGTGTTCATGAGAGTTGTTGTGTATTTACTAGTTCTGGAAAGTGTTCGTCAGATGTTATGAGTAAGGAAGGGGCATCCGTATTTTTTTTCCTCGTCCGGTGTTGGTAAAGCTGGCATATCAGCTGTGAGCTCCGTTTCCATATGTTCGCTTGAGGCTAGTTGGTTATCCCCAAGCTCAACTGAAGGCTGTATGCTCGGGGGGAGTGTGTCCTGTTCGGGGTTAGCGCCAGTGACTGCCCCAGAATATAGTACACTACGCGCATGTTTACTACTGGCTGCTAGTGGAACCATTCGGTTCGGACAGTTGTTACGTAAATGGGTCGTTTCATTACATATGAGACATGTTTGTACCTGCCCATTATATGAGATGTACCCGGGGTGGCCACCGAAATTTTCTTTTGAGGGAATCATTTTCTTAATAGTCATAGTTACTGCGCGAATGCCATTATAAATAGGAAACATAAGAAGACGACCACTGCTCTTTACGCACTTCACTGACGGTTCCATATTTACTGAACATTGATCGGAATATTTCAGAGGGAACTTCCAAGGGAACATTGAAAACACGAACCGTAGTCAAATTCAAGTCAGCTGGAGTGATCTTGACATAACAACTTTCCCCAGATTCATAGCAAAATTGTACAGGATCCTGAAAAGTTTGTAAGCATTTCTGATAAATGGAATCACTGATTACCATAATGTACATGGCTCGCTCCTGGGCATTCAGTTGAATAGCTTCCACTTGGTCGACGGTTAACCTGAGTGTGTTAGCAATCCACTGATGAATTTCCATAGGCGAAGGTCGGGGACTCTGACAATCCCACAAACTGCGTACGATGTTTTTTTTTTTCGTTGGTATGTTGACATTTCCCGGTTATTTTTCTTTTTTCACTACAGTTAAATCCATAAGGATTGTTCACTTAACCTTGTCACTATACTACAGAGTATTACACTTCACTGATTACTGTCGTATGCTGTGTATACTGTTCAGACGCAAGCGGACAATTGACACGTCTTTCCTCTACCGCAGGCACAGCACTGCCGCTTGACCTGTTCTACTCTGTAAATTGAACGTCTCAATATTATCTTGATAAGATATAATAGAGATATATATAGGGTCGATCATGGGAGACTACTGGCAAAATTGAGTGCAATTGGACTAGACAAAAGAGTGACTGAAGGGGTTGCTATATTTCTAGAAAATAGATCTCAGTAGGCGAAGCTTTATCTGACCCTGTAATAATTAAGAGGGGAATTCCTCAAGGCAGTATTATTGGACCTTTATGTTTCCTTATATATATAAATGATATGAGTAAACAAGTGGAATTAGAGGTAAGGCTTTTTGTGGATGATGTTATTCTGTATAGAGTAATAAATAAGTTACAATATTGTGAGCAACTGCAACGTGACCTCGATAATTTTGTCAGATGGACAGCAGGCAATGGTATGTTGATAAACGGGGTTAAAAGTCTGGTTGTGAGTTTCACAAATAGGAAAAGTCCTCTCAATTTTAATTACTGCGTTGATGGGGTAAAGTTCCTTTTGGGGATCATTGTAAGTATCTAGGTTAGGCACATGGTTATGAGGGTGTTTAAGGGTTGTAGTAGGGTTGTAAAGGAGAGGGCATATAAGTCTCTGGTAAGACCACAACTAGAGTATGGTTCCAGTGTATGGGACCCTCACCAGGATTACTTGATTCTAGAACTGGAAACATCCAAAGAAAAGCAGCTCGATTTGTTCTGGGTGATTTCCGACAAAAGAGTAGCGTTTAAAAAATGTTGCTAAGTTTGAGCTGGGAAGAATTGAGAGAAAGAAGGAGAGCTGCTCGACTAAGTGGTATGTTCCGAGCTGTCAGCATAGAGATGGCGTAGAATGACAATAGTAGACGAATAAGTTTGAGTAGCGTCTTTAAAACTAGGAAAGGTCACAACATTAAGATCAAATTGGAATTCAAGAAGAAAAATTGGGGCAAATATTCATTTATAGGAAGGGAAGTTAGGGATTGGAATAACTTACCAAGGGAGACGTTCAATAAATTTCCAATTTCTTTGAAATCGTTTAAGAAAAGGCTAGGAAAACAACAGATAGGGAATCTGCCACCTGGGTGACTGCCCTAAATGCAGATCAGTAGTGATTGATTGATTGATTGATTGATTGATTGATTGATTGATTGATTGATTGATTGATTGATTGATTGATTGATTGATTGATTGATTGATTGATTGATTGATTGATTGATTGATTGATTGATTGATTGATTGATTGATTGATTGATTGATTGATTGATTGATTGATTGATTGATTGATTGATTGATTGATTGATTGATTGATTGATAATGGGGGTATGATGCGCAAAGGTATCACCCAAATATCACTATAAAATTTGTCACAAATGGAACATAATAATTGCTTTTACACATATCAAGTGAAAAATCCCTGGCAAATTAAGAAATACCGTCGTTATTTCAGAAATATGAAAACATACTTAAGGCTTGTAGACAGGACTGGTTTATGTCGTACTACGCTGCTGGTGCCGTCTTTTGTTACTTTATTCAGGTCCAGGGCTAGCACCGTGGAATGGGAATGCTATGTCTGTGGATTCTCATTATCTTTGGCCATTCGCTGCTGGTGCCGTCTTTTGTTACTTTATTCAGGTCCAGGGCTAGCACCGTGGAATGGGAGTGCTATGTCTGTAGATTCTCATTATCTTTGGCCAGTACAAACAGCAAAATGGAGGTCAAAAGAAAAATACCATGATCCCTGGACCAATAAATATTTTTATTTCTGTTCGAACGAAAGTAGCTCGATCCCTGGACCAATAAATCACTAGTCCACTGAATTTTTCTTATGTATATTGGCCATATCATTTTATCGCCTATTAAATATTGCATATCGCGATACAATTCATGAAATGATGTCATTGACAAGTGAAGAATGAAACGAAAGCAAAGAACTTCAGTGAACACAGATATCACACACGAAATTGTTCAAAGTGTAAGACAAAAGACATACGTGTGTCACTGTGAGCGCAACACCAAATGTACTTGCAAAGTAGTAAAGTACGTATTAATATTCTCCAAAAAACATATATTTCTTAATTTTCCAGGGATTTTTCACTTGATATGTGTAAAAGTAATTATTATGTTCCATTTGTGACAAATTTTATAGTGATATTTAGGTGATTACCAATGCGCATTATACCCGATAATGGAAAGAAAGCGCTCTCCCTTTGAAGTAAATATCACAAATGAATCCTTTATTTTTGAAGTCCCGTAAGCCACGAAATATAAACTTGTGGGAAAACAGACAAAACTGACTGGTGAATAAATCAGAAACTACTTGTAAACTTTTTGTCTCTGAATAATAATAATACTTATAGAGAGACATTTTACAAGGAGGATATGGAGTTTTATTCTTTAGTAACTTTGCCTATAGATCAGCTTAAAACTCTGTGACTTACTGGATTTTAAAGCCAAAAGAACAACAGTGTATTACTGACTTAAAACCACAATGCATACCCATATGATTTATTGATGTGTATACCAGCTTCATTCATGCATAAAAATCTATAAACAATTACAGTACAAATAAATTCCGCCCTAATTGTGCAATAAAATATATAATATTATAAATATTTTAATACATAATGATACATGGAACATGCTACTTAAATTACAATTACCCATTTACTGCTGGTTGGTTTTGTTCCATTTATATACAATCTTTCAGAAGACAAATTATAACGGCTGGAGAAGTTATTTTCAATTAAATTATGCACCATTAGTATGTAAATATTAGGTTTAAATACCAAACTACATGCATGGTACATTAGTATCCCGTGGATACATTTCTTTGGCATTGTAACCTACATATGGAGTTCGTTTCACGCTTGCTGTTTGTATTTTGTTACATTTATTTCTAATTCCTTTTTTTTTCTGGACACACCATCATTATCGGCTGAAGAAAACATGGGTGCGTAACAACCGGAAGCGCTTCTATAACAAACGGAAAACAATGTGCTTCCCGCGATTAGTGAAATTCATGTTTACTCTAGCAGTAAAACACTGTTATCTTGAAAACCACCGCAAGTCAGTGACTTATGGAGTTTTAAGAAGAAAAACAAATATTAACGATCCCTTCACGGCCATTGTATACAGGAGACTTGCGGGAGTTGATCACAAAATGGTATATATGTACACTTGAACATCCATTTTGTCACGTAAAACTAACTAGTCAGAAAATGTTTCTAGAACATTTTAAAGCTAACCCATTCAGATACAAGGTACTGAAGCCACAAATGAATATTAACAAACTTTATTGAACTGCTAATGAATCATTTATTTGAATTTCCCGGAGATTACCTCGCTTCAAGTCCACAAGGTTATTAATTGTCCACGTTTACACTGGGCTAAACTTCCATTAATGTTGGCGTTGCATTTAACATATGAAAAATAGTTTCAAGCAATACAAACGTGCTCGCTGTATCCACGGTATACCCTGCTTCCCGTAAAAGGCGTCTAAAAGGGCCCAATTGGCACTCAACATGGAAGCGTGTGTTGGCAACCACGGGGCACTTGGCTGAAACCTAACACCGCTTCCACTTACATGTGTCAGTCCCCCTAACATTCATCTATTGTTGTCCGACCTCCCTTGGTCAACTCTTGTTCTTATTCGACTCCAATGATAATAGAGCATTCGAAGCCGAGGGAGTCTTTTCACGTCCTTAGCGGCCTTTGCCTTTCTATAGTGGATGTTTCCGTTTGTCTACATCCCATGTTTTCCCTCTGATTAGTGTTAATGGAGGATGGTTGTCTAATCTTAAAATAATAATCATCACCACCACTAACACAAACATACCCTAATATGCTGCATTGGGCTGAGTGGAGGATGAAGATGTGTATGACTTGTGACACTAATCACTAGCCTGGGACTATCGTAAATTTTAGTGGAGCATCTATGGGTGAGTTGCTCGGTGGGTTCTTGATTGATGTGGCTGGATGAATGAGGGCAGGGATGAAGAAATGAACGAATGAACGAGTGTGTGCGATGTTTTTTATTATTATTAAACACTGTATAACTTGGAGAAGTGAGTGCGGGTTATTTTTCACACAACATACCCGTACATCCAAAAACGTGAATCAGATGAGATGTTTCATCCCCTATTTCTTCGCCACTCATTCAGGTTATCGTTTTAAGTAAGGAACTGTTGACGATGATTACAATAAGAGATAGGTATTAAACAAAAGTGTATAATGGTGAGAAGTACTGACGAGTGTTAAGATTTTAAATTCGATTAGCGACAGTTTGAATTTGTGGATGGATGAGCGGGCTATTATTGCCTGTCAGGTCTTCAAAGTTATGTAGGTGAATAGTGAACCGGGGGGGGGGGGGGTAGTCGATTGCTCGAACTGGGACTGCTAACCCATTTTTTCTAGCTGGTGGTGCAGTGGAGAGACTAGAATAGGTATTGTGCTGTTCCCTCCAAGCACTTCAACGTAGTGATTGACTCTGAGGTACTTTGGGATGGAGTTTGCTCGATTTAGGCCTACTGAGCAGGTTTTATACCAAGTAACGCGCTCACAGTGAATAAGGTGTAGTGGTGGATGTCCTGAGGGTTCTACTTTTTGATGGTGGTGATGAAAGGAGGCTATACTTCCGCGGACTGGATCCACATCCTCGTGATTGAGGACGATTCCAACCGTGAAAACAGGACAATCACTATTCCTGATGAGGAAGGACGTTCTTCCTTGTATGGCTACCACTAAAGATTTCCTCGGGGTTGGAGAGATGCACGCGACGTATCACACAACTAAATATCTGACGCCGTATTGTTGGCGGTGGTGCCTTGATGACTCGTTGTGACAGTGTTCGAAAGATGAGCTCTACCCCAGCTGAACCAAGCCGTTGTACTGTGCCAAGCTATATGCGGTAGCCTGCTGTTAACCCATTGAGCCCTGCGTATTTGTTGGATTGAAACTGCATTGGCGCTGGGATTATTTTGGAGGAAATATAGTGTCGATTCATGTCGTGAGAAATTTCTTACTTACAAGACCATTAAAGATTTAAATATACATGAAAACAAAAGGCTTTCATACCACAAACTGCGGAACAAGGAATACGGTAAAACATTTTATTTTATTAGCATCACGGGTCCGTACTCAGTCCGCCTGCTGAGCTGTAACACGGCCTTCTTTTTGCATTTCCTCTTCGATTTCCACATCTATTTGTTCTTCAGGAGCATTGCTAACACTAATACTAATATTACTACTAATTTCACTGAAAAAAAACATTCTTAATCATCATTACTTTCTAAAAGGGGTTATATATCGGTAAATATCAGTTCCATACTGGCAGCCATCTTGTTTACAAGCGAATCTCAAAGTCGAGAGATAGCCCACTTCAAACTAATATTACCAAGCACACTATCGATACATATTAGCAAAGAGCATATAACATTGCAAAGAAAGAATCCGTACACAAATTACAAATGCAACCCACTCTGCCATCTCTTGAGGAAAGGTTGAATTACGTAGTAAAATGAGACAACGGAACAGTTCCGTGGTCCGGCATTTGGTCCACCGAGACGAAGCACGGAACGGTTCCGTGGCTCGGGCCCAATGAGTTAATATTAATTATGTCCTCATTGAACGAGATGTGGTGACTTCTTCATCCTTCATGTTTTGCTGTTCTTTCTTTCTTTATTCGTGTCAGAAGTATCAACTTTACTTACAGATTTTTAACAAAAAGCAACAAGATATCTACATTACTACTATACAAATATACAAGTCTATTATACAATCACAGATAGAGCAACAATATTCGAGAGCTAGATGATGCTTGCCCAGTATTGGGCGACATCAATAGCGTTGGGGGAGGCTGCAATCAAGTCTTTCATAGTGCACATTGAAGGACATAAGAAACACTGATATAGATGTTGGATCGTCTGCTGCTCTCCGCAATCACAAAGTGATGAATCACTTGAGAAACCCCACTTCCGCAAATTTAATTTTGTTCTGCCGACTTCAGTACGGAGTCTGTTAAGGGCTTTCAACACTGTCCACTTCTCCTCGTGTCCACATGGAAGACTTTCATTCTGCTCTATCCAGTTCGAAAAGTGGTTGAGTTTTCTTTCCACTTTTCGACCCTAGCATTCTCTGATTTCCCCTCAAGGTTATCTGATGTGCGAAGAAAACTTTTTCTAGATTTTAGCCTCTGTGTGGCTGGGTGGTATCCACAGAGAGGATGTGCTTCTGAAGAAGATGATTGGAGCCTTTCTTTGTTAGCTACAACCTCCCTACGAATCTCACCGGGAGCAACACCACCTAAAAGTTGGACCTCCTCAATGGGTGTAGGTTTCAAACATCCAGTAATGATCCTGCAGCTTTCATTTAGAGCGATGCCGACCTGCTTCGTATCAGATGACCTGTACCAAACCGGGGAGGCATATTCTCCTGCAGAGTAACATAGAGCTAGAGCTAATGTTATAATTGTTTGCGGTTGTGCTCCTCAACTTGTTTTGCTGTTGAAGGTTGGCGAAGATTTTGGCTGTTGATCGGGATTAGAGGAGGGTATGTGTAGCTGCCATTAGGAGTTGGTTGTAGTGCTTGGGGTTAGTTAAGGCGTGGGCGTTTTAATGAACTGGGAAGTACAGATGGGTTGGAGCTCGGTATCCATACGGTGTTCTACGGAGGACGATGTAGTAGTGCCCATGGCGGCTGTAAGCTCACCTGCAGATGAGCGTTGAGGTGCGATTCACTGTTATTACACTGCGGTATACTCTCGTTGAGGGGCCGTAAACAAGCATAACGCGAAGGGTGGATTTCAGATCCTTGTGGTACGTGAAGGCGAGTGGTAGCTCTGGAGGAAGAGGCATGTAAGGAGTGTACGGGTGGTACTCCACATCGCGATAGAAAGCTCCAGCGCTCGTTCACCTCTGACTAAAATGTATAATGGTGGGGATATGGGCACGGAACAACCCCATTCCCGAAACACAGAACTCCAGTAGCGGAGGTCCCAACTCCAAGTCCAGAGAAAGAAAAAACGAGGAAATATTTGAACACCAGGGGAATGACAACCAGTATCTATGGTTTGTTAAACCTGCTCAGTTATACTAGTGTGTAGTTTATACCACCAGTGTATCTCAATATTCCAAATAAACAACAGAGAGTGTGCAATAATATGTGTCGCAGATAAAACGTAACCGAGTTGTCGACTTGAACAGTTCACAGTCAGTGAGCAAAGCTCAGTCAACGTGTATGTTTCTTTTAAAATTCCAGATATTATTTATATCCTACTTTAAGGAATAGTACAGAATGAAAACACGAATTAACTTAAAATGTATTTATTCCTCCATGTTTCCTCCGTCTACTTAGAGAAGAGCAGTCACCGGTCTTCAATTGGGAATTATTCACTGTAAATAAAAAGGAAATTTATTAGCAACTCTCATCTTGAAGTAATATCAGTTTATGATAACAAACTTATTTGAAAATAATGCAAGAAGACCAACGCACTGAAGAATGAGAGAAAGATAATCTGATGATCAGTGGTAGTGTTTTATAATGCGAATAAAGTGAAGATAAATGTTAGGAGTGGCTCATCCAGTATAATGGTCGTGACCAGTGAATCCTTAACAGGTAACCTTTGAGTTCTACGAGAACATTCGATCATGTCTCTTAAAACCCCTAAAATCGTTCAACGTAACTTCATTGTCTTCTAGTAGTACATTTCGCAGTCTGCGTACTTGTTTTCAGAACAGCCTGTGATAGATTTTCAAGGGATTTGACAAACACCGTCCATGCCGAAACCAATCTTATAATCTTTTAAGCATAACGGACCAGCATGAGAAGTTTAACGTTGAAAAAGGAGCATGTAGACATACATATAATCGAATTTTACAGAGGGAAGTACCATTTAGGAAAGTTGGAAATATTTGTTTTAACGGTAAGGTTCTGTGATACTATGAGTAGGTTTTTTATGAATTTCTGGAACAGATTCGTCTTTCAAAAGACCAGAATCTATATTTTTGTAGTCGCCATTTTACGGGGATCATTCTCTATTTTAAATTTATTCCTATATTCTCGCTAATTCCCCTTTATGCACTAATACGGAATGTATTGTTCATTATATTATTTAATTTTTCGAGTGTTTTTACAGCAATTTATCAAATGATGTTTAGAATTAAATGGTCAACATACTTTTGTGTAGGTCAAATCGACCCGGTGGCAGGCAATCCAGAAAGTCGTTGAGTTTCTCAGTAAGCATATCTAGCTGCCGTTTTCATCGTGCGGCCCTGAGGTCGACTCTAAAATTCTACCTGCTCAGCCGGTAACGATGCACAACTGGACGTCACTCCCTCGCTGTTGAGTTGTGTGGATCCTGACACTTTTCACTGCCGGGTTGTCCACAGTAAGGGCTGTACAATCCAACGTGAAGCGACCAGTATCACTTTCATACAGATAATATACCCAATTCAGTGTTTATTTCAAGGCCTAGCTGTGAAAACAGGCAGCTGATAATTTTGTATGTTTTCTCGCATGTCACTAAGGCTGCAAGGTGGGTTGGATGTTATATGTCTCTTGTTAAAATATCCAAAAGCCCTATCGAGAACTTAATAACCCGATACAACTTTATGACGACGTGGATGTGAACTGTCACACATGTGGATTTGGCCTTGTTTCACGACAAAGTTCTCCTTCTGCCACCAGAACTATGTGGAAGGATGTATTCACTATTGTGTTATCCTTTGGCGATTGGCGGTATGGTAGAGATGTCAGAAAATAACACAACACTCATTATACAAAAATTCCGGACTCGGAAATCTTCTTTAAATGAGCAGTACGCCGCAACAATCTGTTCCTATATTCCTGTGTTCAAAACTGATTCATGTAATTCTATGAACAGCAAAGGGGAAACATATTACAGCCTTGTCTATCCCCTGTAAAAGTTTCGAACCATGAGCTCACTCGAAATTTGTCAACATAAATGCCTTAGATTCTCTGTAATGACCTACTGCTGATCACATGTCTTTCTTGATACTCTGTCATATACTTTTCAATTTACGAAGCATAAATACAACTTTCAGTTCCTCTCAGATTGAAACTGTGCTTCTGAGAGCCCGTCAGTGGTCTGGAACCACTCGAGTTTTCATCCAACTTACTCTCCACCATTAATCGCACCCTTCTTCGGAAACGTTTGCAAACACCTTGTCTGTTATATCGAACAATGAGCTACCTTAATAGCTGCTGCAGTTCTTGCTGTTGTCTTGTTAACAGATAGAGCCCTATATTTTAGTCAGTAATAGGCTGGAATAATAAATGTTCTTAAGCAAATAATATCAACGTGTAGTTTACACTGCACGACGGTTATGCTATGGGGTTCGCATAAACGTTAGGGGTATTGCCTCACAGAACTCCTACAAAATATGTTACTCCAGTTACATTATGGAATAACAGGCCAGACGTTTCTTCCTAATAACCAAATTAGTTTGCCTGAAAACTCGGCAGATTCATCCAATACAATATTTGTTTCCCCTTTCCGCCCCTCCGGATAGGATCTCAAACATTTCCTGGTCCTTACGGAAATCTTCCCGTGATTTCTTCTTGGACACAGCAGTGATTTGTTTTTCCCTGTTTCTTTCTGTTGTACCAATTCTTGTTTGCAGCCATTCCCTGTGCACCTCCTTTTTATGTTTACAAGCTGCAATAAATTCAAGATCTGTATATGTTTAGTTCTTAAAACATTTCCTGCGTTTTTCCAGTACTGCATTCCTATACGCCATGCATTCTCTTTATACATCCCCAACATGATTACTACATACTTTTTTTACACTTTTCACTAACCATGGCCACGTCGGTTTGTATAATGTTTTAACCCTTAACCATCTGCAAGTAGACTTCAGTTCCTCTATGATACATCACTGGAGAACGAATAGTGGTGAATATCACCGAAACCAGTTTTCAATTAACACCACTCCTGTCCTTGCAGTTCCTTAGTAGTCTTTGATTTCACTGCCAATAACACTCCTGATATACGTATTTGTTTGACTGTAGAAAGATTCGCCTTAAAGAAACCCGTTTTCTAAACACACTATCCTGGACAAGTAGACATGCTTCTTGAAGCTAACTTGAAAGGAATCCTCACGAATGAGCTTATCAGAGCTGCCCCACACGCTGCGGCTCAAGTAATATTCAAGTTCTTGAGGAATTAGCGTTATCTTCCCTACTGCTGTTTAACCCCGCCTAGAATCCTTCTCGACAACAAGACATAAATGTTTCTCACTGACGTTGCTTAATCCAATCTCGGATGTTACCTTCTACTCTGGGATTCGAATAATAATTTTCACTTCGATTTCTGTAAACCATCTTGTGGAAATGTCTACTTACCTTCAGGATGTAGGCATAAGAACTTATGAAGACCACAATAGCCATGGAAGCTAAGCGTTGTTCCGTCTTCAAGAACCGCGCACATTGGTGGAGTGTACATGAAGGGACAAGACAACAAGTGACAATCCCTTTGTGGTGCGGAGAATACGGGCACTGCGAACAGTGATACTGAAGGCAGAAATCATGGAAGATTGAATTATTTTCTGCTCAGAATGGAAGAAAATGTGTAAACTGATAGTTAGAGAATATTATTTTCATTTATAACACTGTTTGTCTTGCTCGGCAACTTAAAGACGGACCTCAAAGCTCTCGACAGGCGAATGTGAGTTAGTGAATACATCGTGTCTGTTACAGCTCTATCTCCTCCCCTTCATTTTATTATTACATTTATGCACTGTACCCTTCACCAGCAATATTTCCTAACCACGTGTTTCAGGAGTCCATTATCTTCACGATACATCGTTTTAATTATCTTAAATCTGTTGTTGAGTGACACGGCTTCCCATATATTATGTCCGGATAAGTTGGAGAGTACAAAATCAAGACAGAACGGAACCTCATTCTTACTAACGTTATTATTCTCACGATAAAGTTGGAATTCAAGAGGACAAACTGGGGCAAATGTTCATTTATAAGAAGGGGAGTTAGGGATTGGAATAACTTACCAAGGGAGATGTTCAATAAATTTCCAATTTCTTTGAAATCATTTCGGAAAAGGCTAGGAAAGCAACAGATAGGGAATCTGCCACCTGGGCGACTGCCCTAAATGCAGATCAGTATTGATTGATTGATAGCATCACTGCTATTTTCATCGTTTTTGTGACCTGTATCCTGTATCTATCTGTTACCATGAGGCGAATATGAGATCGTAGTGTGAGCACATCGACACTTTCAATAGTGCATAGTTTGGACGATAAAATAATGTGAGTAAAGTGGAAAATTAATCGTCGGCAGAAGGACGATATTTAAACATTTTAAGTATTATCCAGTGATCAATTTGAACTGCAAAAGTTTGTTTAAACATGGTACAAACCCATGAATTTCCATACCCAGCACATGCTATGATGAATCTTCTTTATGTGTGGGTGGCCATAGGAATAAGGCATTATTATTTTCACTTTTGGTGTGAAGTTATTTTAGAGCGATAAGTGTACATATACGACGGAGATTTCCTCAGGATAGTCAACGATTTATCACCATAAACCATCATAGATTTCAACTTCTGGATCAAGAATCAACCAACACCACATCTCTACACTGATATGGAACTGTAAAACAACGGAGAGGAAGCGTAAAATTTGTTTTCTAAGTGATCAGTCCATAAACTGATTCGATGCAGCGCTCCATGCCACGCTGTCCTGTGTTAACTTTTCTTTTCTAAAAGACTGCTGCATCCTACATCTGCCCTAATCTGCCTGTGATATTCATACCTTGGTCTACCACTACACTTCCCTCAAACACCAACTGAAAAAGTCCTGATTGTCTTAGGATGTGTCCTATCATTCCATGTCTTCTTCTCATCAAATTTAGCCACGACCATCTACTTTCACCAATTAGATTCGATATCTCTTCGTATGTGGTTCTATCTATCCATCTCACATTCCGCATTCTGTAACACCACATTTCAAAAACTTCTATTGTCTTTTTTGCTGAGGTAGTTATTATGCATATTTCGCCTGCGTACAATTCCATGCTCCAGACGAAAGTCTTCAAAAACATTTTTCTAATTCCTATATCAGTGTTCGAAGTGAGCAAATTAATTTCCTAAGGAAGGCCTTCCTTGCTTGTGCTATGTACATAATATATCAAATGTGAAGGTATACTTGAAAGACGCTAAAGCAACACTGAGTGACAGAATCATACCGTATATAAGTCAGACTTACCTTATTTTTATTATTTTTACTTCAGTAAAATCACAATTTCATAAATATTTGTTACAATTCCAGCACAAATGTAGCGTAAATTATGCGAATTTAATGTAACCAAGGTAATTTTTTGCAGGCTACGGTAAGTTGAAATAAGTTTTGAAAATATAAGCATATAAACATTCCGAGTGAAACGGAACTATGCTTGAGAAATATGTCAATTGCTAAATAATTCATTTTGACTTATCAATTTGCTTTTTTCCTTGGTTACAGAAATGCTTGTGAAATTTACAGTTATCAATTCATTCCTTCTCAACTGGAATAAATATAAATAACTAGTACATAAGCCGGTCTTCAATATTCGAAATTACTATCTGTAAAGTAATTGGAAATTCTAAATAGACGATCAATATATATCTTAGGAATAAAAGTGACATTTTCCACTTTTTATGCGGCATTCGAATGGAATCAAAATGGGGTTTAATATTATTTTATTACAAACCATACTGAGTGAAGTTGTAGCTCTGAGTTGTACTTTTACGTCTATTATCTGCGTACTCTTGAGAAAGCTACATTAGAACTGCCCAACCCGAATCATCATCAACAGGGGCATACACCTTCACTCCTGAGGAGAACTACGGGAGGCTTAAAATTTCATCCATGGTTTTGGCAAGAAATGTTGTGATTAGAAATTGTATAACACCACCCCTATTCCCCTGTCGGTCAGCACTTTGATGGTAAAACTATTTTCAAATAACGCGAATCGAACCGGCTGACCACGGCGTCAAATCACGTGGCCATCAGGAGTGCTTCCATGCTCCATCGCTAAATGGACAGCGTGCCAGCCTTTGCTCCAAAGGATCCCGGGTTCGATTCCCGAATGAGTCGAGGACTTTAACCTTAAGTGGTTAATTCCAATGGCTCAGGGGCTGGGTTTTTGTGGCGTATTCAGCATTAGAAATCATCGTAGATCATCTTCATAGATATGCAGGTCTCCTTCTAGGCCATCTGCTAGAGAAAGACCCGCACCAGATCTCTCCGGATGGCATACGCTATTATTATTATACCAGCTCTTCTGGCCTATCTCTAGCTTATCGATAGAGATAAACCCCAGAATGAAAAAAGAGCGATTCATTAATTTCACTAAAAGAGTGTAATTTTCTCTGTACAGTTCATGTATGATGGTCATACTTGCATTATTCTTGTAAACCTTAAGTCTCTCAGACATATCATCGAAAAGGCTGCAGAAGGCACGATGTAAACAGTTTGACATCATACCGATAGATAAGACAGAGCACCTGCACCACCGTGGCGCATATGCGACAAGTTCAATGGCATCGCTGATAGAAACGTATTTTGCTTTAAACAAAATACAAAAGTTGTGTTCGTGAGAAGTTCGTTGTAATGTGCTAATTTCAGTTGTTAAACCTTCTCGTAATCTCAATATCGCTGTGAACGACAGACATTAGAGAATTTATATATATAGTGTACCGGGAACTGTTCCAGCCCTGTACATTGTTTTATAATTGCCGGAATACATAGAAAAGGGACGGCGATAATGTGTTCGTATGCCCGACATCTTGTGCGAGCGTGGTACGAAGCTCCTCGTGGCGAGCTGGACACGTCACTGCCTTTCTCTCGAATGTAGTGGAAGAAAAATTTCTAACTTTTCAGCCGATTAAAAAAAACGGAAATGAGACATAACATCATCGTGTAGCTCATGTTCTGAACGTAAACATATGTCAATTTCAATAAAATCCATCAAGGCATTCAAGAGATATAGGCGAGAGAGTAATCACACTTCCACCCCCCCCCCCCCCCCCAGGGATTTGTCAAGCAGCCTTGCGCTGTACGGAATATAAGCAGTGGACCAGACCCACTGCCTGCTCGATCTGCATCCGATGGCTGTATAAGCAGCCATCGGATGCAGATCGAGCAGGCAGTGACCAGACCATAGCAGTTCAAAAGGAGCAGCTGACTGTCGTAGCGAGAGGTCGTACGTGCCTGTCGCTCCGTTGTCTCTCTCCTTGCCAGGCGCTCAGTACTTTCAAGTGCTAACCAGGCAGCTGTACTTATTAGTACGACTTCGAAAGGGCTTTTGTCTGAGCTGAGCACTTCTCAGTGCTCGCTTATTCTCTTTCAGGAGGACCAGGATGAAGAAGACGGACGTGTGGCGATCGCCGGACTACTGCTGGGCAGCGGAGGACAACGAGCCGCCTGCACCCGAGCCGGAGCCGCAGCAGGGGGAGCCGGAGACCGAGGTGAAGACGGAGCCGTACAGGGACGGGTGCAACCCCCCTGATGGCTTTTTCTTCTCCGAAGGCCACACCGATCCGGAGTACGAGGCGCTGCTCGTATACTACAGGCCGGGGCGCCCTGTAACTTCTGAACGGGGCCTCGTCCTAGACAGAATGCGGCGCCCTCGCCGAGGAGACAGGATCATCTCGACAACCATGGCCATCGAGAGCTTCCTACCAGGAGGCCTCATTATCCGGCATCACGACCAGGAGCGGATGCGCGACGCAGAGAAGGAGCTCTCTACTCTGTTCCAGGTCATCCGCCTACCAGGGAGGGACGGCGTGCCAGGGATGAACACCGGCGCAGTCAGGGCCGCGACGGAGACCAGGGAGACACCGAGGAGGCTAAGGAATAGGGCGGTTAACACCGACCTAGTCCTGGCCACCCAGCCGGCGACCAGCGACGCCACCACGGAGGTGGGGCATGACGCCCTCTGGCGCCGCAACTGTGCGACTTCAGTGGAGAAGGACGCCCCCTGGCGTTCTGAGGCTGCTGTCCAGGCCCAGCCTGCCAGCACGTCTATCGAGCTGCAGACCTCGATGTGCGCCCCACAGGACAGGGAACGCAGTCAAGCGTTAGCACCGACCGACGCCGCCGCCGCCAGCCAGGAGAAGGAAGAAGACGGCGACGCAGTGGAGCCATCAGCTACCCTGGGGTCACCAGGCCGGCAGGAGCGTCACCAGGACGAGGCCCCTTCCCCTGCCGAGAAGACACGCCCGGGACGAAGAAGAAGAAGAAGACGACGCCGGACCACGAACCAGAAGGCGATGGCGGCGACGCCGGCCCACCAGGAGAGGGCCGCCCAGCCGCAACCCAAGACTGCTCCCAGGACAGCAGTCAACCGAGAAGGCCAATCAGGAGAGGACCTCAGCGGGTAGCGGCAGTCAGGTGAGAGTTAAACGTCCCCCTCAGCAGCTCTTGCAGTGTTTCCGCTGTCTGAGGTGGGGCCACCGTCAAGTTAGCTGTGGACTCCAAGTGAAGTGCAACCGCTGTGGTGGTGATCACCACTACACGGCCTGCGCAACACTTAAGGAGGCGCCGGTGTGCGCCAATTGCGCGGGGGGTGGCACCCGGCCTCCCACCGCAGTTGCCCAGTCTACAGGGCCATGGCGCGGGCAGAGAGGAGGGAGGCCCGGCACCATGACCCACCCCCTTCCAAGAGGCCCCCGCCTCGGTGGACTTGGCCTCATTCTCCGGGATCGGAGACTGGGTACGAGGTACCCCAAGGAGGTGAGCCGTGCGACAGGCCCTAGTGGTACTCGACGCATGGCTCCGCAGCCGGCAAGGACCGCGCTAGTCACAGCAGTGCCCAGACGGACTGATCCCCAGGCGATGGAATGGCGAGGAATTGGTTTATGTTTTGTGGATGTTACCTGTTCCTAACTAACACAACCTCTGGTCTTTCTCCAGCCCACATCCTTGCATGTGCTATCAAAAGATGTCAGGTTTTACATGTAGGCTCTTTATTCTTTCCGCCTATGTGGTTTTTCCCTGACCATTCAATACCATACTTCAACACCATATACCTAATACAACATCGCCTGGTAGCGTGTTTGACATGGAAACAGGCAGATACTCCTTGTATCACTTCCCACTTCTCCCTGCTATCTCTTTCTTCTTCTTAGAAATAATAGCATGTCGGAGGCCATGTAGATTGAGTCGTTGGTCACGCGGGGGGAGCGGCCTTCGTCCCCCCCCCCCCGAAAAAAAAGAAAAAATAGCAGTTCAGTTCGCATTCTTCACAGCTGGCTCGCATGTCATGCTGCACGCGGCGAGTCGAACTCAGTATTCATACTGCCGGACATCGTGATACTTAGATAATTTCGACGGCAAGTTGACACTTAGTTTCTCTCAGTCAGTCAGTCATTCAGTCAGTCAGTCAGTCAATCAGTCAGGACATGTTCTTTTATATATGTAGATTTCAATCGCTTGCTCCATGAAATTAACATTCCTGCATTTAAAAACACCAAACAATCTAATTCGTCTACTAAAAACATTCCATGGTATCTGACAGTTCCCTCTTAGTGGAACAACCTTGTCCCCTCATTTCAAAGTTTTCCAGCACAAATTCTGAAAAAAATATTCTTTTATCGGGAATCACCTACAACAAATCGTGCAGAGTTTCGTTGGATCTTCCCCGATTTTCGAATCAAGAAATGCTTGGTAGGGACGTTCCGTTTTACTAAAACATCGATATACCATTCTATATCGATATTATCAAAATAAAATAACGATATTTCTCGACATCAAGTGATCACTTTTACAAATGCAAGGATTCGAAATTATTTTGAATTACGTTAAATTTGGAATCATATCAGTTCCATGAGAAACAATATAATGAAGGGAATGAAATATAACGATCAGAATATTGTGTGCAAGTCATGATCAGTAGATAGGTGTATTTCCACTGATATTGACATGTTTAGAACAATATCTTAAAACTGTGACACTTCACTATTTTTTGTCAGGTACATCCTCTCTAGGGGGAGGAACCATTTCCTTAACTGCAACGAACGTTCACGAGAAAACACCATCACAGAAACATTTAAGCTACGGACCCTTTCGCTTTCAAGTTCTCAGCTGTGCCAAAACTGACAGCAGTATTTTCCCAAATATGAAGACATTTCGTTTTAAAAAACGTGGAAGTCACACCAATAAAGATATGATCCTAAAAGTCTGTAAACATATAGAGCATATATCAGTTATTTTCACTGCAAATGAGTCATATCTCTAAATCAGAAATGTTTAATTAAAAAAAGTAACTTGTGAAGATACAAACTTATAAGTTACAGATGTGGAATGTTTTGAGGTAATTCTGAGAAATTCTGTTCACTGCGTAAGCTGGTAATTGACATTAGTAGAAAGGCCATATTATTGTTTACTCACGTAATAAATATCAGCATTCTATGTGCGAAGGATATATTAAATAGTGTTAAGTCACTTATCACTGAAGAAATTCAGCTACTTTTGCATCAAATACACATTTCTTACTGGAGGTTCTGGATCATGGTCATCGACGTCTAAACTTTCTGATTCGGACAAATAAACATCATCGCTTGAATAATTGTCAAGATATTCCGTGATATCTTGGTCGGCTAAATGAACACTCTTCTCATGTCGCACGCGATGAATAACTAGGCCTTAACTAAACGGACTATATCCGAATATATCTAATATTTGTGCCGAACCAAGCCTGCCTTGGTGGTGCACTTCCTTTATTCCTACTTCTCCTTGACTGTCGTTGTCGCCATTAGCGATAAAATTACCCGAATGTGACGTGAAACTTATAGTTTCTCATTGAAGATGGCGCTCTAGCCATTTGTGTTTATACACAGTCTGTCTCTCGCTCTCCGAGTGTTAAAAATGAGAAGACTTTCCTTCTTGATGAAAGTGACAACCAGAATTTTCAAACTATTCACTATCATACTATTGTGTATTGTCCATCTCACAACTTTGTCAAGGTCCTCTTGCAGTCACTCACAATTCTATAATTTATTTACTAGTTTGTACAGTGTAACATCATCCGCGAAATTTCTTATCTTTGATTCAATAGTTTCCCCCATATCAATGGTCAATGTAAGGAAATATAAAGGTCCTACTACACTTCCTTGAGGGACACCCTACTTAATTATTACAGGATCAGATAATTCTTCACCAGCTTTAATTTCCCTGAGTTCTACTTTCAACGAATTTAGTCACCCAGTCAGTCACTTCCTTGTCTAGTCCAATTGCCAGCACTTGTTTTAGTACTATCCCTTGCCACGAAGTGTATAATTAGTGTAGCTGAGTGGTGCGACGAAGCAGCATGTCACGTGAGGGTTCACTTGACTTTTCTTGGTAAGTTGTGTCTAGCACATGGGAAACCTAAACAAATTTTGAACATTTGAAGAAACTGTGCTGCGAGGAACATCCAAGGTTTCTTCCATTTGCAAAGATGGATTTTCGAGAGGATAGAGCAGCTTGCTAAAATTCAGTAAGTCCACAGTAAACAATGCTTGGAACAGAGGAGTATGAAATTTGAGATAGACGACCATCGTGAGGCGAGTTCATCGCCTACAGAAGAACCTGAATCCGTTGGAATGTTTATATAATGATAAACTGGTCAAACATCCTCTTAAATTTATGAAAACAGTTTTCAGTCTAGATTTTTTGCCCTTCAATGCTCTCTCGACGCTGATTGATACAAATGTAGTTTTAACTATGATCTCTAACATTAGCATCCACTTTTCATGTATGCATATTCTGTCTCAAACCTTACACCCCGAGTACCTCGACTTTGACTTCAAGAAGTGTAATACGTCTGGAAGTGATAAACAGCTTTTCTTCCAAACTTTAAAAATCCAAGTGCCTGTACGCTGAGCGTTGGCCACCACAGAGGACTCAGGCAAGTTGTCTAATGTTACTTGGTCATGTCCGTGGTGGTTTTTGCCTTTAGAGGATAAACAATGAAGTAATCAATACCACTAAGCCTTACTTGTCCCCGACCTGGTTGAAAATGGGTAACGAATCGAACTGTCCATGCAAGAGTAATGAGAAATTAAAATAGAAATAAACAAGGAAGTCCTTCTCATATCCAAGGTTTGAAATTCTGGATCATCAGTTCAAATCAATTAAATAAGCACTGAGAATATCAGAAGATCAAAACATGAACTACTGCTGTACTTCGAAGAATACTACAAAACAAATTTCTTCTAGCCAAGAGAAGAACTGCAAGGCGTGTCCCGGAATCCTCTCATTTACAGTCAGGTCCATACTGCAACTGCCTAAATATAAGTAAAAGGTAAAGAAGCTGGAAATTGATGAGAATAAAAAATTGGTTTTTTATTAATCAAAACGAAAATTACACAAATCTCCACCCACCGAAGGAGTTTAGCGAAGGAGTATACCAAATTATATATTTCAGAACCATGATCTCCCATGAAAACAGAAGGACATTTGAAGTTAACGAACAAAATGTTCCAATATTAGAAACATTTTTTGACTATGAAGCTCATAAGGCTAAAAACACGGAAGGCCTTCGTACGAACTAAATTTTGGGGTGGGCTTCTTTAAGGGAGCGTAGGATGTACACCATTAGAGCAAGATGATGAATAGAAGGAAACAACAGAAATGTGCATGTGGGTGAGAATTAATAATAATAAATGAAAAATAATAACTGCATGCCTAAGCTGTGTGGGTATTTCTATCAGGCTGCCTACTCTACAATGTCGTTAGTAGAGTAAACCATATCTCTCTAGGGCACTCTTAGATTTAATTAATATTTTTGGACGAACACTAAATGTGTCAGAGATCTTTTGGCTTTGAACCCTTGCCCCTCGAATTCGGTTTCGGACACTCACCCATGTCAACGGAGGGAGCTAATGAAGTAGTGAGAGGGGCAGATAAAAATGGGAAGTCTCATCAGTAGTACTATCGAGAAAATGATAGAAAAATGTCTGCTCCACTTTCCGGATAACAACTTCCTCGAAGGAAGAGAGAAACCACAGAATACAAGTGTTAATATCTTACCTATTGTGAGGAGTAAGATGGTCTTCATTGCTGCCGGCGGACCTGCTCAATTGTAGCGTGCACTACACGGCACTGTGTCTTATAATGCGAAGTACTGAATGTTGTAGTCAGAGAAATAAAATGTAATGGACGGCAAATGGCGTAACATGTTTATGAGGGTGATAACAGGTAACAGACGAAAGGGTGTTCTAAATCAAACTTTTATAACATGGTTTTTATTTCTAGATTCGTTGTGGTAATCAGGAGGTTACATCACAAAGAATTAAGTCGACATTTCACGATCCGAATAGGAATTTTAAAATGTGGTCTTATCTCACTCAAGCCGTTCTCAGCTCTCCAGGAATGGTAGTAAACGCCAAGTTATATCGGAAACAAAATGGAATTACTCTGGTTGGCCGAAAGATTAACAACATGACATTGCAATATTTGGGAAGTTCAAATATGTGGCTGAAAATTCAGTGTGATGACTTGTTTCAGAGCCCAAGAGTTCGATTGACACCTCCGTATACAGAGACAACGCATCTCACTATATACCACCACTTTAGTGTATCTATACTAATAAATAAAATTGAAGTGTCTGTTTGTAATGTCAAAATAACAGCATTTTACTTTATATTAAAGTATATGCATTACTTACAACTAAAAGCCTATTTTTACTATTTTTGTCTGTCTCTCGGTTTGTTCTGGCTAATCTCCGAAACAGTTGAACCGATTTTGACGTGACTTTTACTGGCGGATAGCTGATGATATAAGAAGTAACTTAGCCTACTTTTAAATTGTCTGTCTGTCTGTCTGTCTGTCTGTCTGTCTGTCTGTCTGTCTGTCTGTCTGTCTGTCTGTCTGTCTGTCTGTCTGTCTGTCTGTCTGTCTGTCTGTCTGTCTGTCTGTCTGTCTGTTCCGTGTAATCTCCGAAAGGGTTGAACCGATTTTGGCGGGACTTTCACTGGCAAATTGCTGATGTTATAAAGAGTAACTTAGGCTACTTGTCAATTTTCAAAACAATTAGTGTAGGTGGGGGCGACGGGGGGCTGGAGATATAAAAATAATAGGCGTAATATCGAATTCGTCGTACAGGGACGAGACGAAGCTCATTTTAAGCCACTTGACGAAACGAAAAAGGCTCGGTAAGCCTTACGGGCCTAAAACATGGCCCGAAAACCAACCGTTATGGATATATTGACACCACACTACTCCTGCTCTAGGATTCCTATGAAGATAAGACCAGCCGTAACCATGGCAACGTCCGCTCAAGGATTCTATAGCAGCGAACCATGTAGATTGCTAGACGAGTCGTCTTATGACATAATTGGTTTGTCGATATGTCGTACTGATAAACGGTATATGACAAAAACGCTTCTCGTCCTCTTGGCTAAGATCAAAGTATAGACTCACTGGAAGAAATCATGTGTAGTGGAGCTCAGTGATCTTAACATCTTTTCTCGTGTTCTGTACAGTGTTAGTGGGTATCAGGGAGTATTTCTACATTTATTTGGTTATTATGGTTGTGTGAACGTGTAATCTTAAAAGTCTATAGCTTATTTTAATTTATTTCAGGGCATATTTGAATTTAATTTTATTGGCCTAAGTGCCTCCATGTCGTATTTTCCTACAATTGCTACATAGATAACTTACCAAGAGTGTATCTTGGTAGCTAACCTTGCCCTAACAACCACCCACTCGCTAAATTTTCTTGATCTCCATAGATACTAGTAACTAGATACAGTATATAACTCCACTCTTCCATTACGGCGTTTCTAAGGCAACACATCTTGGTCTACTGCTGGGAGCCATCTTGGTGGTCTGCGAAAATATAATAATTTGAACAGAGAATATACTGAACACACCAATTTTGATCCAGCTGAACTTCAACATACGATCAATCAGAATGAACCAAGATTAAACAACGAACAAAATCAAGTTTAACGACTCCTCATTGACTGTGTGAATGATGCTAACGCTGGTGGTGTATACGTTTAGACGCTCCAGGTGGTACTGGCAAGACATTTCGGATAAATCCTTTACCGTCCAAAATACGTTCATAAAAAGAGATTGCCATAGCAACCGCATCTTCGGGAATAGCTGCAACTTTACTTCCTTTGGGAGAAACAGTCCATTCCGTGTTTAAAATACCAGACATACCAACTTTCAAAAGTGAAAAATCACGAGAAATTTCGCAGCGAATCGCGACGTATTACGACACATCACTGATGGCAGAACATGTACAAATTCATTATAATTCAATACATTAACAATTCTATTTGCCCATGTATATATTTTCCATCATTTACATGTGAATACTAAATACTGGAAATACCTGAACTGTAGGAACATGTGACTTTTCACCCTTCAACATGGTGATCACATTACGACTAATTGTTGTTCAACACACCAGTAGCCTTCTTCAGAAACTCGGAACTAAATTATTGCTCAAAGCACTTACCTTGCTGAACTGATTTCAAGGTTAAAAGTTTCTCTAAAGTTTGTTCAGACAGCAAGGATCTGAACTGTGTTTTTGTCTTTGTGACTCTGCTAAAAATCCTTTCACATACTGCATTGCTATGTGGAATTGATAAAGTAGCAAGCATCACCTTAGAGAGTCTGTCATATTTAAGTACACCATCAGCTGATTTCATCTGACCTGCCAATGCCCATTGAACATCAATTTTTCCTTTTGCCAAGTCCGTTTCTTCGAGCTGAAAGTTACAGAACTGGGAGTGCAGAATATCAGTTTATTTATACAAACGTTCCGTTTCACTAGTCAAAATGTTCAGACACTTGTTTATGAAAGTCTAAGGCTAGAAAATGATGCCTTACTTATAGCAGAAATATTTGCAACTTCAGCATTAATTAAAACTTTGAATGGAAATTTGTGTACCATGTAGTCACACGATGAAGAGAAACACCTTCTAACAGACTTAAGGAATATGCACTTTTCGTCAGACTTCAAGGTGTTCACTAAAACAAACGCAGAGTTCCCTCTCATCAGATCTCAATCATCCTTTTAATTTGCTGGAGTATGATAATCTACATCAAGGAGAGAGGAGGATCTTTTAATAACGTCTGGTTTCACAAAACTTGCCATCACATTCTTCAATAGTTCCTCCCAAAACTGACCTCAATGTGCAGCATACTTGACTGAAGAGCTACGTTTGGATTCTCAAAGATATCCATAAAACTTGAGAGAATACGGCAAAAAGATTTATGTAAATTTGATGAAAGGAACATGAAAAGTCGTTCTTCACGTGACATTGCATGGCTCTTAGTGTCATAAGTAGTATCATTTTTTTTTTTTGTGAAACTGATGACTGGGTTTTCCTTTTAACTGAGGAGTGAGGTGAAATGTTATGACAATCCTTAACATTTTCAGACAAACAAGACACATCTGCACTTAAACTGTGCTTAGGAATTTTGTAAGCCTTCAAAGTTCCCATCTGAGAATCCTTACTCACAATTTCGCTCCTGAATAATGTAACCAAAGGGTCCCACTGACGCAGAATCCTATCTAAACTCCTTCTTAGTGATAACCATCGAGTAGGCACATGCTTCAGAATTTTCCTGATCTCTGTGTTGTTTAAAGTCTGAAATTCTCTGAACTTTTCTTTCCCCTTTGCACACCTTTCCAGATAATAAAATATATCAATTATACTTTCATATACATTTACGGGCAAGCATGGCACACCCTTCTCGGCAGCAAGGTTAATTAGGTGACAAGAGCAGCCTACGACGATTATGTTACTATTTTCCCGCTTCAAACATCCTGCCACATCATTCTTTAAACCTACCATTACTGGAGCATTATCTGCACCAAGAGCTAGACAGTTTTTAATGGAATGCAGAATTCCCGAAAAGTTGAGAGCAAAAGATTGGCAATGTTAGCTCCAGTAGCATCCCCTTCTAAATTAGGCACAGAGAGTAGACAACTCTGAATTTCATTGAGTTCAGGCCTAAAAAATGTTACAACAATGGGATATATCTTCAAGTCGCTTTTATTGCTACCACAGAAAATGCATTCACCTGCAAATGTGATACAATTTTCGGCCTTTTTTCCATGCACATTTCTATAATGATAGCCGCTGGTTTCGTTCTAGCACACCCATATCGTTTAGCGATTTCCGAATCACACTTTACAGGCAGGTTATGTTCTACTATAAATGACGTAAATAACGCCTCGGCATTCGTCACGGGATTTACATCTACATATAGTACAGAATGTGAACGTTGGTCCCTTTCTGGATTCACTCAAACACGGAAACCCTTCCCTATAAGCACTTTTTAAACACTGCATCATATTTCTTTTTTTGACATTTTGGCCAAAACAAATATTAAGGCACAACACGAGCACTTCTGCAGGTCTTTCCGCGGGTAGAACTACTATGTTTCTGAGGTTAGGTTACTCCAAAGAGAATGTTACTCGCTTGACTCGCTTGCAAAGAGAATGACTGTATTATAGACCAAAGAGCAGTACACGACTGGCCACCGTGCCCCGTACTGCCATCTGATATCATTATTAGAACTACTATCGACCAGCCATACTCAGCCATACATCGATGGAACGAGGAAATCCGCGGGAGTTTAAAATAATACGAAAATTACGGATATTTCTCTGAAAATCGGGAGATCGGACCCGGCGATCGGGAGATCGGGAGGAACGATGTAAAATCGGGAGTCTCTCGCTGAAATCGGGAGACTTGGCACGTCTGAAATACCAATAGAAGCAGAGGGTATAGGAAACCCAGCCTGCAGTGTATCGAAAAGTGGTCATAAAGCCAACGTATTACAAGAGTGTGGATCAATACACTATGGCGAAAAAAAATGTCAACCGAAGCCGTGAACAGAAAAATTCCAGACCTAAGAGGTAATACTTTATTATTTGGAGGAGTAATATTTTTTATTTTCTGGATATTTTAGACAAATATTACCAGTTGTCATTAAAGATACGCGAGCGGATGAAATTAACGTCCCTTTAAAACGTTCTATACTTTGGAGACCTCGTAAGAACTTTCTTTAAAAGGAAACAAAAAGTAAAAATTTCACCTGATTCAACATTTCACAAAATTATCCTGGGTATTGGAGAGGTGAAGTGTCAAGAACTACCTACCGGTGTTTTTCAGGTTGTGGCGGACGTGGAACTTCAATAAATAGTATTTACGATGACGTTCACAATCTCAATATAAAAGAAGATTCGCGGTTGTGTGAAAGATCAATTTTAACATCAATATACTGTATGACTGCGCTTAATCAGCGCATTTTAGATAAGCTTCCTGGCGAATCACAAACGTACCTTTCCATCAATAGAGTTTGCAATCCAGATGAAGTTCTTAATTATCCAACAGAGTTTTCAAACAGTATAATTGTGCCTGGTCTACCCCCTCACAAACAAGAACTTAAGTTTGGCGTGCTCATTATACTACTCCGTAATTTAAACCTACCGAAACTTTGCAACGGTAATAGATTGTGAGTGGTGTCATTGCAAAGAAGGAAGTTAGACCGAAGTCAAAGACCGACTGAATGGCAAGTGTGTAAGTGAAAGTACAGTGAACACGAGCTCGAGCCTCAACACACGCTCTCGCCACCAGAGTCGTGTTTTGTGCACCTCTCCTGTGCGGTACTCGTCCTCTAGCTGTTTTCCAGTTGTATTTCTTGCAATCCTCAAAGAAGCTTCCCGTTTTTGGGTGACATTCAGTGTCGTGATCACGGTTATAGAACATACAATTTTACGTTGGAAACCAACCACACCGGCGTAGGAGTAGTATTTATTCACTCATTACGAAGTTTACATATTTACAGGACCCTGTTTCTTATATACATAAACATAACTCTTCTAATATCGTTAGTACTCGCAGAATTAAACTTGTAACTAACTCAGACATATATACAGCAGTGGTATTATTATTATTACTATATTAATTATAAAAATAAGTTAAACTTGTAACTATCCCTTTCACACATTAAATATATTAACATTTTATTATTATTATTATTATTATTATTATTATTATTATTATTCCTAAAACTTTGACACCAAACTCAACAGAGTCGAGTCAGGATATCCGTAAAATACCGCGTAATGTGAAGCCTCGTGCCTGAAAATTTAGAACAACAATTATATACAAAGGAATATATTCAACAAGTACGAGTATCGGTATGAGTAAATGATGAGTATGATCAACAGCACATGGTGGAGCATCGAATAAGAATTAAATATGACGTGATATTTTCATTTAGTTATTTCTTCAATAACAGTTTTATTGTGCATGAGAAAGGATTTAAGACGCTTGTGATAGTACATATATCACACCCCCGAATTATATGTAGAAGGTAGAGATATTATTGTCAGTATTGTAAGGGTGATTGTAGAGGTGATTGTAAAGGAACGAGAAGGAAGATAACTACAACTACAACTGACGCACTGTACGGGAAGGAAGTGGTGCTGATACACGGTACTGGAGTGACACGGCTGCAATGGACTGGACTTCAAACGTTCGTGGAGCGTAGTCTTGTTATGTTCGTGGAAAGTGGCTGATTGTGGAGAGTGCTTGCGCATTAAGTATTGTAGCACTTGTGGCGGCCTAGCATTATACACTGACTGACAGTGACAATGCAACACCAAGGAGGAGTGGTTCGAAAGGGATGAAAGTTGGGGAAAAAACAGAGACGGCACGGATGAATAATTGATGTTTATTTCAAACCGATATGCATGTTACACAATGCGCACGGCATCGACTCAGTAGGATGTAGGACCACCGCGAGCGGCGATGCACGCAGAAACACGTCGAGGTACAGAGTCAATAAGAGTGCGGATGGTGTCCTGAGGGATGGTTCTCCATTCTCTGTCAACCATTTGCCACAGTTGGTCGTCCGTACGAGGCTGGGGCAGAGTTTGCAAACGGCGTCCAATGAGATCCCACACGTGTTCGATTGGTGAGAGATCCGGAGAGTACGCTGGCCACGGAAGCATCTGTACACCTCGTAGAGCCTGTTGGGAGATGCGAGCAGTGTGTGGGCGGGCATTATCCTGCTGAAACAGAGCATTGGGCAGCCCCTGAAGGTACGGGAGTGCCACCGGCCGCAGCACATGCTGCACGTAGCGGTGGGCATTTAACGTGCCTTGAATACGTATTAGAGGTGACGTGGAATCATACGCAATAGCGCCCCAAACCATGATGCCGCGTTGTCTAGCGGTAGGGCGCTCCACAGTTACTGCCGGATTTGACCTTTCTCCACGCCGACGCCACACTCGTCTGCGGTGACTATCACTGACAGAACAGAAGCGTGACTCATCGGAGAACACGACGTTCCGCCATTCCCTCATCCAAGTCGCTCTAGCCCGGCACCATGCCAGGCGTGCACGTCTATGCTGTGGAGTCAATGGTAGTCTTCTGAGCGGACGTCGGAAGTGCAGGCCTCCTTCAACCAATCGACGGGAAATTGTTCTGGTCGATATTGGAACAGCCAGGGTGTCTTGCACATGCTGAAGAATGGCGGTTGACGTGGCGTGCGGGGCTGCCACCGCTTGGCGGCGGATGCGCCGATCCTCGCGTGCTGACGTCACTCGGGCTGCGCCTGGACCCTTCGTACGTGCCACATGTCTCTGCGCCAACCATCTTCGCCACAGGCGCTGCACCGTGGACACATCCCTATGGGTATCGGCTGCGATTTGACGAAGCGACCAACCTGCCCTTCTCAGCCCGATCACCATACCCCTCGTAAAGTCGTCTGTCTGCTGGAAATGCCTCCGTTGACGGCGGCCTGGCATTCTTAGCTATACACGTGTCCTGTGGCACACGACAACACGTTCTACAATGACTGTCGGCTGAGAAATCACGGTACGAAGTGGGCCATTCGCCAACGCCGTGTCCCATTTATCGTTCGCTACGTGCGCAGCACAGCGGCGCATTTCACATCATGAGCATACCTCAGTGACGTCAGTCTACCCTGCAATTGGCATAAAGTTCTGACCACTCCTTCTTGGTGTTGCATTTGCTCTGTTAGTCAGTGTATGTTGGTGAAAGCTATCTCAGACTTTCCATAATTTATGTTGAGGATCGACAGACGTGTGTATATATCTTTACAACAAGTGTTAAAATATGTGAACACAGTAGTACAAGGTACAGTATCTGTGTGATGTGATAACTGCCGATTATGAGAATCGGTAAGTCGAATTGATATAGAGACAGTGAAGGGTATTTATCTTCATACATATACATTGTTCATCGGACTATCTACAAATGGTACCTTAGTTCTCACTTTCGTTTTCCCACGATTTTCATTATTATTGTTGTTGTTGTAAATATGGAGTCTTCCAGCAATATTTTATGTGTGTATTATATGTATAATGTTGTATGTTGATGAGGTGCTCATGCACGGAATCTGTTCAGAATATAGTTAGCTATTTTAGAATCAGTGTTATTGATGAACCTAGGTGCAGTTCCTACCTAATTAGTCGTTTTCAGGAAGTTAGGTAAGGCCTGCAGCAGATGTACCAGTACGCAGCATTATGTACACGCCCTAGGATATAAAGTTTATCATGCTCTTATCTAAATTCGAGGGATCCATTCTGGTGAACTCTGGCGCCCATACTACGGACATTTCGGTTAATTGTGCTTATTAATTTTATTAAGTTTTTGAGTAATTTTATTTATATATTTTTATTCATGATTTTATTTATTTATATTATCATCAACAAAGTTACACGCTTCATACTCATTTTCTGGCTTCATGAAATAGTTTGTAAAGAACCTGAAGGGCGTGAATTCTTATTTCAATAAATTAATATTCATTGTTTGGGATTCGGACCGCAGCCACGTTGATTAGAATCCAAAGTCAATGGCACTCCATCCCAGTGACCATCATTTAAAATTGTTATATGTGCATTCCGATTTTCACACCAGGCAGCTCCTATCCGCCGCTGAGTTTCTAGTCTTAGACGATTCCGAACCCAACATGAGTTGATGAAACCTTTAATGCTAAAAAACCTATGGCACTACAGCCCTTGAAGGACCTCGGCCTACCAAGCGACCGCTGCTTAGCCCGAAGACCTGTAGATTACGAGGTGTCGTGTGGTCAGCACGACGAATCCTCTCGGCCGTTGTTCTTGGCTTTCTAGACCGGGGCCGCTATCTCACCGTCACATAGCTCCTCAATTCTAATCACGTAGGCTTAGTGGACCTCGAACCAGCCCTCAGATCCAGGTAAAAATCGCTCACCTGGCTGGGAATCGAACCCGGGGTTTCAGGTAAGAGGCAGGCACGCCGGACAAGTAAAATGATTTTCAGCTTCGTAAGAATTCATATAGGCTGACGCTTTTTCTGTCGATGATCACAGGACTGCTAGGCATATGGTTCCATTTTGATTCAAATACTTGCGGATGAGAAGCAGAGGATTCACTGAGAATCCAATGATGAGGCTTAGTTTTTGAAGGGTGAAAGAAATTCCATTTGACGCCTAATGTCGTTCGATGTCGGCATATAAAAGATCTCTGGCAACACATTCGATGTTTACCCGACCCAATTCACAAAAAGGCGGCCAGAGGTAATCCAACAGAAATCCGGTATATTCTGCCATCTGTTGGAGAGAAAGGGAACGTCAAAATTGATGGGCAAGCAATGTAAATGACGCAAGACAGAAATGCTTGCACACAGTAGCTGCGTCGATATGATTATTGTTATTTGTTTATCAGATGCAATTGTTTATGGTACTTTGTAAAGTTAATAGCCGAGAAGATATTGTGTGTGAAGGTCAACTGTCTTCAGGCATTTATTTAATTCCCTGTCGGTTATGACCTGTAAAATCGTTAAATCTATACACTAAAAAGGCAGTTGGCTGATCCAGAGACATTAATTTCTTATACGTTTCCAGATGGGCTGCAAACTTGAAATTTGACAAAACGTAGAGCCTGTAATCTCTAGAAATGTTGTATAAAGTTTCCATGTTTATAATGTTTAGCCAGAAAGTTCATCATGGGGACGCAGCTTTAAAGGGGGGTATAGATCGGAGGTTGATTGTGGTTAAATTGTAAGTCGTATCAAAACATCGATTTCTCCAATCGCACCGGAATTTGAGAAGTCCAACAGTTTGAGCCTATGACACTTTGTCGTATCTGCATAGCCTATAGCTTTGATAAAGATTGCTACATTTTATGACTTTAATTGAATTCAACCAGCAATGTACCCGCTTTTCGCGCGGGAATTTTTTTTATCGATTTTACGATTCCTTAATGAATTGATATGAAGTAACATGTCCTCATTCAAACGTTTAATATGGCATGTTGAACTGATATTCTTCTACGAAAGCACGTGGCAGTAACGTGAAGCTGAACACAGTGGAGACAGAATGGGGTAGACCACAGAGTGTATTGAACGATACAGTTCCTGGTCCGAAGTTGTGCGCAATTCTGTCTATTTCTCAATTACATATTGTTGTTCATCTGAAACCGGGAGTGATGCTGTGTCTGAAGACTCTTTAGTTAAACCACTTAACCCAACTTGAATTACATGACATGAATGATAACACCCTTGTTATCCTCCCATCGAAAAGGCGCAAATGAGAAAAAACTTTCTAGAAATTATTTTCCATTAAGGTTGGTAGTTTTCCATTCATGTTGGTCATGTATATTATGTGGGAGGGTAAAATCACAGTTTCGACTTCCTATAAACCCCGAAACCAATCCGGAATTTAGAAATAATATTGACCGTAATACCAACCCAAAGGCAGATACTAAGTGTGGTAGAAATAAATAGAGTACATTGACTGAGCAAATGTCATTGGATAGCGGAGCACTGATGCGCAGGTGTGTTGTCTGCGCACAACATGCCCCTTGTGCCTGCGTTAGTTGTATAGGAGACCTTTGAGCATTGGCTGTGCATGTGACAGGTGTAACATGGAACGTCGTCGTGAGCTGAAACCGTTCGAAAGGGGTATGGTGGTCGGTGCCCGACGAATGGGCGATTTCGGAAGTGGTGCGGGAATTCGGCTTCACACGATCATCCGTGTCCAGGGTGTATCGTGAATGGTTGAATGGTCACCGTCCACAACAGACGAACGACCGGCCGTCCAGCCACCCTCGATGACCGTGACCGGCAACATCTGAGATGGATTGTCAGTAGTGACAGACGGGTAACCGTGCAACAAATCACGGCTCAATTCAACACAGGCCGTGCTAGACACGTCTCCCAGTGGATAATCCGTAGGAACATGGGTTCTATGGGGTATGGGAGCCGGCGCCGCACATAGGTGCCCCTGTTAACCAACGTCATCGGGCACAACGACGCGCATTTGTCGCCAGTCATCAGGGATGGACACTGGAACAATGGCGTAACGTGATATGGTTGGACGAATCACGATTTCAACTGCACCATGCCGATGGGAGGCAGCGTGTATGGCGCAGACCACATGAAGCGATGGAACCCGCCTACCTCGAAGGTCTGGTCCAGGGTGCTGGTGTCTCTGTTATGGTCTGGGGTGCATTTTCCTGGTATGGAATGGGCCCCCTAGTTGTTCCGGAAGAGACTTTGAATGGTACGCGGTATGTTGAGCTACTCGGGGACCATCTTCACCCATTTTTCGCCTTCCAGCGTGCGGACGGTTCTGCGTTGTTTCAAGATGATAACGCGCCGCCACATCGCTCCCACGTCGCCCGGGAATGGTTCCAGGAGGTCCAATGACTGCCATGGCCACCCAGAAACCCAGATATGAACCCTATCGAGCATATCTGGGATGTCCTGGAAAGCAGGCTCCGTGCCAATGATCCTGCACCCACGAACAGACCAGCATTGGAGGCCGCTCTGCAAATGATTTAGTGTCAGCTGCGTCCAGAGGACTACCAGGGACTTGTCGACTCACTTCCATGGCGTCTCACTTCAGTTCGCAGGGCCAGAGGAGGCCCCATACGCTATTAGGTGACTATCCCATGACATTTGCTAAGTCAGTGTAGTTTCCCAGTTATAACAACTCAACAAACGGACGAACATGCAAATTGACAAAGAAAGCCAACAAAGACGCCCGCTCGAAGTTAGACTGAAAAAGGGTTCGTTAATGATATCTCCCTTATTAATGCTCGTGTCGAAATGATGCACATGAGAAAAATAGTTTAGAATTTGATTTCCATAAAGGCAGGTAGATTTCCATTCAGTTTATTTGTGTATATTTTGTGGGAACGCTAAATCACGGTTTCGGTTTCGTATAAACCCCCAGTCAGTTCAGGTATTTAGGAACGATATTGACCCTAAAACCTACCCATAGAAAGTTGAGTTCTAAATACTAAGTTTGGTAGAAATACACCCAGTAGTTTTCAAGTTATAAGAACACAGACAAACAGACGAACAGACAAACAGACACCAAAGCTAAAAAAGATATGCATATGGTCATTATTACACCTGAAACGGATAGCTGATTGAAAATTTTGCCAAAATTTTCAATGCACAGGTACACGGTCGTTACGATTTTATGTATCCAATTTTGGCCCAATTATAGGGCACATAGAATTATGAAATTTGGCAGATATTGGGATGTTACTCTGCCATTACCGTGTCAAACAAACATGCAATCGATTGCTCAGTGCCAGTCAGAGTATTCCGACCAATTTGTGTGTTCCACTAGTGAATCGTCATCGTGTTGAAGGAGATGGTGGGCCATCCAGCATATTAACTGGGGGTTGTATGAATGGTGTAATGTCATATTTTCATACGAATATCTCTTTGGCCAGGTACACGACAACAAAGGGTTTGGGGAAATAAAGGAAGGGTGGAAGAGTACCAGCATGTTCAAAATGTGCTTGAGTTTGGAGGCTGTGATGTACTGGGACGATGCGTGGCCATCTTACTCCTTTGAAACGAATTCGAGGGAATTTAAATTTTCCAGCCGAAGACAGATAAAATTCCTTGATTATTTATTCAGACCTTTAGGGATGATTTTCGTCAACGACAGTTTTCACCCGCATGGAGGTTCATCAGAGGGGCGGATATCAATCACATGAATTGGCCACGTAATTCACCGGACATGAACTGTTGCCAATGTGCTCAGCGTGCAAGCATACGTATAACAGTGTCAGAGACCTGGAAAAAGTCAGGGAGGAGCACACACGGTACTAAGGCAGAGTTAAGAAGAGAAAACCGATTATTTGTGTTAAATATTAGAAGAAAAAGGCTAGAATTTGTAAAGGTTTACATTGTTTTTGTAGGTTCTATGTCCCTGCTACACAGTAAAGAACATTCTGCATTGCATGCTTGATATTCCGAAATCTTTCGCGAAGTATATTACGTAGGTCGAGTCATAAGCCATGGCAACTATACTTTTTTCGCGAACTGGAGACAACACGGAAAATATAAGGGTATGGGCTAGAATAAAATTGTTACTTTCATTGAACTGTCTCAATCTCTTCCTTGGCTTTGACAATATGAAAGTGAGGTATGAGTGACGCTAGTAATGCCATTCCTTATGCAGCCAGTCCCTGCTATGAATGGTGTTAAAATGTCGCTCATAGGGTTGGTTGGTGCAGGCATTTCAGTGGGCTTGGCAGACTGATATGCAATAACAACTTCTGGCTTGGTGAGGAAAGTAACGGGAAACTACCTCACTTCTCGTTTCCCTAGTACGCATCTTCGGTGACACCTAGGCCATCTATGACAGCTAATGGTGAACCTGTTGAGGATCCAACTAGCCTTCGGGCTGAATAGCCAACATACACATGCATTTCGAAACGTACGGTATTGCACCCATCATTTTGAGCCTGTTGACAAATTTAATTCATCATTTTCAAAATTAGAGATGAGGTGTTCATACAGTGGACTTAAATTGTATAGTTATGGTATATTTATAAGGCCTCCTTAAGAGAACAAGAAATTATATGAAGCCCACGTTTGTTTCATGATAATTTTTTTTATCTCTGCAAAGTAAGCTTGCAATACCCGGCGATTACGTCAGAAAAGGAGAATGGGTACTACGCAGTAGCAGTGGTAAGTTCCACTGTGTTGAACAAGGATAATTTCAGTGCAAGAGAGACAGAAGAACAAAGAAGATGATACCTGAAGCCCCTCGATTTGTGATGGACTTGTCCGTCAAAGTGACTAGCGAATACCTCTCATCCAGTCAGAATTCACCATTCATATATTTTGAAAATAGCGGGACAGAATATTCTATTCATCTGCGATCTCTGCAAATAATAACAAGGATTCCAGAATACCAGAATACTTGAATTTATGAAATATGCTTACGACCAAGTAATTATGTTAACTAATTACGCAGAAAGCTATGAGTCAATACCAGGTGTGAGTAGTTACCGCCACAACCTAGTTAGGATCATCAGTGCGTGACTAGAATTAGTGCGACCCACGCCGTCAATGTTATAAAAAAATTACCAACAATTCTATGATGACGCCATATAATTGTTTTGACAGGCATTTTCCATAATCAATCAAGTGGTACAATTAATCAATTGAACATTTTTTAATGATTGAGAGTCGCTCCTCGAGTGAGGGATTTCCCTACGCCAAGTGAAAATCTTCCCGCTACCAAGGCAAGACAGCGCACGACTCCCGCAAATTAGATCGCAGTGAGAGTCAACATCGGACAGACGCGCATTCAAAATCGCTCCGTATAGCGGACAAATACGGTATCACAAAGCGCATCCTTGAATGTTTAAGTAAAGTATTAAATCATAATATGAAGTATTTAAGACGGTGTCGTTTCGATTATCATGGAAATAAAAGAATATAAAAATATACATTTGTGTCATAATAATCACGGCATAATTGCAGTACAGTCTTCGTTACGTTCAGTAGTAGCGACAGGCATTTCAACAGGCGAGGAATAGTTTTTTGTTTTAAAGAACACTTTCCTTTCCATGTTAGTAGCAGACCAGCTGAAGGAAGGCTGTTACAAATATGTACTTTCACCATTATACGAAAGTCTGTGTGTGTGTGTGTGTGTGTGTGTGTGTGTGTGTGTGTGTGTGTGTGTGTGTGTGTGTGTGTGTGTGTGGAGAAAGCCGACATCCCAGATAAATAACTACTATCAGCAGTCCTTCGCGATACAACACAGGATAGGTAGTGCAAATATAAGCTGATCAGTGCTCCAGCGTAAAATGCGTAATACTACATTGTTAATACGTGTGTTAAGTGTAAATAATTAAGTGTTGTAATTTTGTATAGTTTTGTGTGAGCAATGATGGATACAGCAAGAATAATGAAAAAGGGTAATTTGCTGATGATGAAGTACTAAATTCACCATGACGGAACCTACTGGCTATGGGCTGAATTTGGTTGCAAAAATGTGAGTACATCTCATGGTGTTTATAGAATCAAAAACATGTCTTTACCGTAAATGTAGTTTCAGTTACGCAAGTCGTTAGTGAAAATGTTTAGATATTATGTAGTATAGTATTGGGAGCACAGTCAAATTATTTAGGGATTTTTCTTTGTATCATATAAGTATGTGTACAGTTATTATTGTTATGTGTATGCTGTCAGTTCAGGTTATCAGCGTATTTCTTGAAGATCGTGTAAGATTTAATTCTAGTTTAGACTGGTGCGGAAAGCACATATTTTTTGAATTATGTGTGTGGAGTAGTGTTGGATTAATTTGTATAATTAATTATATTTTTTGAGTAACCAGCGAAATGAGCTAGGACTGAGTTATATAAATTCGATATAATTTGACTATGAATTTAGTGACCTACGGTCATGATATGCCTGCTGTCATTTCTTGATGGATACAGTACTTTTGCATCCGTCTCTTGGCACAGGCCAGAGCAAACTGTAGCTTCTCCTGAAGTCCTAGTCTCATCCATGGCTGTGACAATATGGAAGCTGCTGGGGTATGGGTGGTGCTGAGTAATGACATTCAGAGCACAACCAGTGTGTCTGAGTGTCCTGAAAGGTGTTGCTCATAGGGTTAGTTGTTCTACAATAGCACTGTCTGGCCCAGTGAGGAAAGCAATGGCAAACTACCTCACTTCTCATCTTGCCTAGTACGCCTCATTTGGGCTCTGTCATTGGTTTTTGTTTCTCTATAACTGCATAGCCTCTGGTGATGCTATTTGAGGATCCAACCAGCCTCTGGGCTGATGATCTAACAGACAGACACGGTCATGATGTTATATAATGTTGTAGTAGAAATTATACTTCTTTTTGTGAAGCGGAATATAAATAAACAATTGGGATATTATTAATTTATAGCCTATGGTAGGAATCATTTTATTGTAATAAAAGGCTATGTTGAGTGACACTATCAGTCATATATATTTAATATGGTCCAGATTAAGGTATATACTTCAGAACGTGATAGTCTTCTCGTGAGAAAATGAGGAATTGATATGCCAACTTGAGGTTGACAGAGGAGTAAGCCAGCGATGCAGCTGACAACAATTTAATACCGGCATTGAGAAGCCGAGGGAATAAAATATGGTTGAGAAGGAAGACATTGTATGTTAATGAATCAGTTGATCGAACCGAAGAGTAGTACGGACCGAGTGATAAATATGAAGGCTAACAGTATGATTAACCATTTTGATTGCCACAATAATAATTGTATTAAAGTGAGAAATACCCAATTGATTTATTAGGATTGCTAAATTACAGTTTTATATTTTTTTGATATGACGTTGCTTTATTATTACTATTGTATTGTTAAAAATTTCATTCATAACATTCACGCTACAGTATTCGCAAGCTGTCATGAACTCATTTCGTGAATCCATAATTGAATTTTATATTTTGCCAGAATGAGTAGCCACGAGAGTAACTTATTCATAGTCGTGGTTAACGGTGATTTCAGTGATTTATACTGTTTGGACACTGAAATTAACCAAGAATTATCAACGTTCAATTTATATAAACTGATACTAGATTGTTCTTCGACAATTTCGTCTCGATATGACTTGTGTGTATATTCATGTGTACAGTTAGTGATAGAATGCTTTGTTTCCAGTTACATTTTTTGTATGACTTCGTAGGTTATTTATTTGACTGTCTCTCGGTACAAATATCAAGTTTACTTTTTGTGATTTTTCTTAAGTGGGAGAGTATTATCCCTAGCGTAGTTTGTGTAAATTAAAGGTAGGTCTCGCGTATAACTCGGAAAGAGATGTTTTAGATTCAAAAGCAACATCAGATAAATTTGAGTGCGTTACTGGACTAGAACTTTTGTTAATTAAAATTTTGAATATTTGAAACCGTATGTTAATTTTTTTTGATAGTTGTCTTACGTCGCACCAACACAGATAGGTCTTATGGCGACGATGGGACAGGAAGGGGCTAGGAATGGGAAGGAAGCGGCCGTGGCCTTAATTAAGGTACAGTCCCAGCATTTGCCTGGTGTGAAAATGGGAAACCACGGAAAACCATCTTCAGGGCTGCCAACAGTGGCGTTCGAATCTAATATCTCCCGAATACTGGATACTGGCCGCTCTTAAGCGACTGCAGCTATCGAGCTCGGTCCGTATGTTAATGAACCATAATTGTACATTTTAGGTAGTTCAGTAACCTCCAGAAATAAAGAACTGTAAATTGCAGGAATTATTCTTTATGTAATGGATTTTTCTTTGTTTCACACAGTGATGAGGGTTTTTCTTTTGAAAGGAAATTTGTTAGTGGGGTTGTTGAAAAACAAATGTTGGTTAAATTATTTAAGTAATAATTAATGGTAATTATAAAAGGAGCGTAATAGCTCAATTAGCTTGTGGATGTTCTAATGAAATACATTTGTTATACACTGTGGTAACAACTGTAATTGATATCAGTGGCTATTATAGTATTATATTATTATTATTATTATTATTATTGTTATTATTATTATTATTATTATTATTGCTAGATATTATTATCAATCAATCAATTAATCACTACTGATCTGCACTTAGGGCAGTCGCCCAGGTGGCAGATTCCCTATCTGTTGTTTTCCTAGCCTTTTCTTAAGTGATCGCAAAGAAAGTGGAAAATTATTGAACATTTTCCTTGGTAAGTTATTCCAATCCCTAACTCCCCTTTCTATAAACGAATATTTACCCCAACTTTTCCTCTTGAATTCCAACTTTATCTTCATATTGTGATCTTTCCTACTTTTAAAGACACCACTCAAACTTATTCGTCTACTGATGTCCTTCCACGCCATCTGTCCACTGACAGTTCGGAACATATACCACTTAATCGAGCAGCTCGTCTCCTTTCTTCCACATCTTCCCAGCCCAAACTTTGCAACATTTTTTTAACGCTACTCTTTTGCTGGAAATCATCCACAACAAATCGAGCTGCTTTTCTTCGGATTTTATTATTATTAATGTGGTATCACAATGGTATAGTTACCTGGTCACCAGAGAGATTTTAAAATTGACATGAAACAAAATTTTATAATTTGGAAGCAACGAATTATGCATTTCAGAAATTAATTATGACTTTAGTTGAAATGTGAACATATTTTTCGTAAGGTAACTTCTGGAAGATTTAATTATTGGTGTGATCAATTTTATTTCAGGGTTGTAAACGTCTTGGATACGTTACTGTCTGATAGCCACTGCATTTTATTCAGTTAAAATTATTATTGTTGTTATTATTATTGTCATGATATTGTAATGGCATGTGCATATTTACCACAAATATCTTATGAAGCTGGCAAATATGTTTGGAAATTAATTAATAACCCCTTACAGGGATCATAAACAAATTATTTATTTGGAATTAAATTAATAATGTGATATCAACTTCTTTTGGTAATTGAGAGTTATGGACAAAACAATATTGTCATAGCCATAGCTTCTAATTTTACATTATATTCGTTGACATTGAACAATTACACTTTTCTTATTTGTCCTCTTGATTTAGCTTAATAAAGTTTATTTATAATATTATGAATCAGTCTGTGTCAAGGTCTTTTATTTCGGTAGATAACTATCCTTGGTTAAGAGAAAAAGGGTCAGTAAGCAGCCATAATACCTGCTGTGGTATTTGCCTTTCAGCAAAATGGGGAGTAATTTTAAATGTTCTTGAAAATTTTAAATATTACAACTCCTAAACTTCATTCGATATTTCAACGGTTGTTATTCATAATGTCTATATCTACACAAATAAGTCTAAAAGAAATTTTTAGAATAATTCGTACCATAAATATAGGACCAGGGGTTCATTAACTGATTTTCACTTGCGGTCATAAACTTCGTTAGGTATTGTATCTTCATGAGTAGTACTAGTGTATTTTAGGGTCGTGTTATTAATCGAATGCCATTCTTCCAAAGCATGTATGTGTATGTTTAGTCCTCAGCCCGAAGGCTGGTTGGATCCTCCACAGCTCTGCCATCAGCTGTCATAGATGGCCTAGGCATCACTGAAGAGGCGTACTAGGGAAATGAGGAGTGAGGTAGTTTCCCGTTGCTTTCCTCATGAGCCAGAAGTTGCCATTACATATCAGTCTGCCAAGCCCACTGAAATGTATGCATACGTAAATGAATGAAATTGGTGTCATTCTCTTCTTCGTTTTACATGACTATTTTGGGACGATGAAGGTAATAATAATAATAATAATAATAATAATAATAATAATAATAATAATAATAATAATAATAATAATAATAATAAGTGTTAGCGTGATTCCGTGGCTCGCATAGGAATAAGAAGCTCCAAGGTTGAGTGGCTGCACAGGGGTCGCTTAGAGCAAACATTTAATTTAACGAAATTTGGAAATTTTTATTTCTTTTCCGTTTAATTCAGAAGAAGTAAATAAAAAACATAATAAGGAAGAGTTGAAAATATTAACAACGAGCTCCTAAGCTCCACCAATACATTGGACTTAGGAGTACCAAATCAGGTACGAAGTAAATTGGGAGAAACTCCCAATTGTAAACTTGCATACCAAAGAGCATAATTGCCTCTGGCAGGTATAGTATTATGAAAGAGCGTAGTCGCTAATATTATAGGAGTCTCAGCTTCAGGATATAATAGAGGCAAACTTTCATCAATCAATTGTTGTTTACAATCTCAGTTGCACTCAGTAACCCCTACGGTGATCCCACTTCATAGTGTTCATACACCGATTGCCCCGTAGTGTGCTTATCTCTTACACATTTACACAATAATTTTTGCTGTTCCTTAAGGGAATCTAAAGTATACACAGTTATTCGAAAAACTGTAAAGAATATAAAGGGCCATAAATACCCATACTACAAGGCCTTAAGGGTAAACAGAAAAGATTAAACAAAACAGGGCCTAAAAGGGCAAGGAGGCGGAATAACAGCACTCCTTAAAGAACATTCTGGAAGAGGCGAGAACCTACGTGGACTTAAGACCCAATGATGCAAAGGCTAATCCCATACTACAAATGGTGAATAAATGGGGAAAATTGGAAAACTGAGACAAGATTTCCAGAATTTAGAGGTTGAAAACTTTAGTCACCCACCTCAAAAGAAAATATATGGCTGAGCCTTCGGGGAAGAACATTCTTGAAAGTTTTTAAACGATCGCATTCACTGGCCTACATGGCCATAGAGAAAGCTTAAGTCCTCATTAAGTCCTCTGGTGCGGTTGACGTCAGGAAGGGTATCCGGTCGTGAAAGCTCGCTGGAAGATTCACCTCACTTCACACCAAACCTCGAAGAGTAGCGGGACAAGGGTTAAACGTACTAGCGCGTGATAAAATGCCTGCCGCTAAGTTTGAGGGATGACATCTTAACAAATGTGTATTTTGGGTGCTTAGTTTTAGGTGTTTCAGTGATAGGGATATAATTCGGCTGAGATGGAATTTCGTATGCTTGGTTCATTCTCGACAAAATACCTCTCATTCAACAAGGTGAGGTTGTCATTTTGAAGCACATAATATGCATAAGATTGAACCAAGTTGTATTTCCTAGTTTCAAGTTTTCGCGTATTGAATACGGTAACAAACAGAAGACAATCGGCAATGAATACATATAATGGCACATTTAATGACTGAATTATAATCTGGTTATTATTACTTGGGATATTATGTTAATCATTTGAACTCCAAGCTACAACTCGATATAGTTTTTAAGGAAACATTATAATACACATTTATACGTACGTACACCTGTAATGTTATGTGACCCTCTCAGACTGATTCTGATGGTTCCGTCAGCTACCGCTTCGAACGCTAGCACTGTACCGCGTACGGTGGACCATCTGGTGACGAATGAACGTACCACTTCCACTTCTATTATAACGTCTAAATTCAAACCTCACTATTTGAGAACTCTTTCTCGTGGACAGTCGAGATTTTCTTCTGAAGACGCAGAGTAAAGTTGGCTGCGAAACGTAAAGAATTTCACCTTATTATTTTAACATGGCATAAGCCCAAAAGCCTATATCATGTCTATAAGTACGGGCCGGGAAAGCATCAATGGCAATTATAATACCCGTTTTAATTCTATTAAATGCCGTATGACTCCCCAAAGTGTATCATTTCAACTTAAGATACATTAACAGGCCATTTAGAATATCCAATTACTTTATAGATAGCAATTTCGACTGTCGAAGACGGACTTATGTAATAGTAATAATAATAAACCTGGCGAGTTGGCCGTCCGGTTAGCGGCGCAGCTGTGAGCTTGCATCGGGGAGATAGTGGGTTCGAACTCTACTGTTGGCAGCCCTGAAGATGGTTTTCTGTGGTTTCTTATTTTCAAACCAGGCAAATTCTAGGCTGTATCTTAACTAAAACCACGTGCGGCTCCTTCCCAGTCATAGGTCTTTCCTATCCCATCGTCGCCATTAAGCCTATCGGTTTCGGTGCGGTGTAAGACAAATTCCAAAAAAATGCTAATAAAATCATTGCATTCTCCTTAATGGTGGAGTAGACGGCGACTTACGAAAAATCTCACCTGATAACGCGTTGATCAAGCCCATTTCTTTTACGGCAAATGGGAGCAAAATCTCAGGGAATAGAACGAGTGTTCTCTTCCCTTACAATCTGCAGTGGATAGAAGTTCATCGCAGACCCAAGACTTCAGTTTAAAACGGGAATGAAAGCAGTAAATTCAATGTTGTTGGTGGAAAAATTCACAATTTAAAATATGAAGAAATAATCATAATCTGTGCAGCTTTCGAAAGCGAATTAATAATATGCATCACAGAAATAATTTGAAGAAAAAATTATGAAATTTAAATTAGATAAATTAAATAAATTATGACACCACATTTGTATAATATTTGGTAAATAAAATTAGTCTGTCAAAAATGACCAGTAATGTTTCCATATCCCAATTCTATTTCATTCGCAAACACCTAAATATCAATGGGTGGGCTCCAAAAAACATCGCCGTAAAAGGAATTCATGAGTAATTGAAGGTTCTTGACCTGCTCTACTCTGTATGTAGAAGGGTTGTAATACCTGAAAATATACTTAAAAATATAAAATGGAATAAAGATGCTTTTCCCTTTTAGTAAATATCACAAACACAAGGTACAAACCATACAAAAAATAATCTTTAGTATATGGGTATGAATCTGATTACCTTCTTCTGCTCCATCTTCTAGCGCAGGTTGGTGATCTTGGATCTGGTTGCAGCGACGCGGCACAGTGACATAGTGCTCAACCCGTACCATCCCACGAGATTCCTGTCACAGAGTTCATCATCTGCCAGGAATCCATTTATTCTTTCTTGTATATAATAATGTTTTTCTTAAGACGAAGTTAACAGAGGAGATTTTATTCTCAAGGCGCGGAGAAGCGTTCTCTGTATACCGTAAAGATTTCCACCTTGTTCTCTACACGCCAAAAACCCAACACCTTGATATTTCTTTTATAACTTACGGTTTGTCTAATGATTACCGTTACGTCATTTTCGGTTACGTGAGAGCCTTTCGTGGAACTGTACGGAAGGTTGTTCAAGATCTCTGGGGACGATCTTTGAACAGTAATTACCTTATTAAAAGCCATGTCTCCACTGAAGATCATGTTCAATTGTAAAACCAGCATTTCTAGCTATAGCCCGACAACATAATTTCCATTGCAGCAGACCATTTCGTGTCCATCTTGTCCCACTCTTCCTGACAGGCCCTCCAGAGGCAATTGATAGTGTGTGGGCGTCTGTTTCCTAAGGCCCATTTCAGGAGTCTAAATGCACAGAAGTCCATGGGTGACGCATCGGGTGCCTTAGATGGAGTGTCAGTAAAAGACGTTGCATTGATTCCAGTTTTCATCTCCACTCTCTCTAAGAACACACAAGTCGAAAGAGAGGTGTGGCTGGATGCTTTATCTTGATGTGCCAGTACGTTATTTTTCGTCCTCCCATCTGTGTTGTGAATGGGCGTTAAAACCTCTTGCTGACACGGCGAATGGTTAACTTGCCATTGTACAAGTATGCAGCGATGATCATGGAGAACTTTCCTGGCATTCTTTGTACAATATTTGATAATTTTTAGTCTCTAGGCCGGTAGTAAATCGAGCGGGGTTTATTACATTCATTAAGGCACATATATGTTTCGTCTAATTTCACCATATTTTTCAAACTGTTCCCCGCCAGACAGCCCACATTCAGCTTTCTTGTGTTCGTGGCGACGTTACGAAATGTGACGAGGCAACAACTTGTGAACTCTGAATATTGAATTTTCACGACTCGCCATTTTTGTTCTGTACTTAACATCTCTTCAACACGTACTACATGTACGTAACACGACCTAATACGTTGAAAGTCTGTTTCGATAACTTGTGAACTCGCTTTTCTAATTACAGGGTCTTCATGATTATGGTGTTATCCGTTGAAACAGACATCCCCAACTTACTTGCGACAGTCGTTTGGCGGCAGGGTTACCAACTGAGACAAGAACCTGCGCACTCCTAACCACTTCTGGTGTACGGCTGGTGGATGGTCATGTTCCTTGTCCTGTTCCTTTTTCTCCCAGCAATTAAGTCTAATAGGTTTTTGTCATTTTTTATTCAATACAGAAAGGATCCCGTTCTTTGATATCAAGAATCATGCTCCTTGCACAATCCTTGGATTTCAGAATACTTATGTTTAGTGTCGGAGAGGGCTGTCAGTAAAGTAGCCCTATCAGTAAGGGCCAATCCGCTTCGGTATCATTGCAGCTAATGTCACAAAACTCTACACGCACATTTTCGGAACTGTCGTAAATAATCGCTCCCTGTTTTGACGTGGTCAATTTGATAACTACGCCCCCAGCGGCCTTGAAACTCGTTGCCAGAGATTCCGAACGACCTTCAGTATTTGTAACACAAAAAAAGGGCAACATTAAGTGTGTGCTCATTGATTGCTCTAGATGGGTTTACCGAAGTTCGTAAGTGCAAATCCATGGTGCAACTGATGAAGCAAAAAAAGTGGACTTCTGGGCTCAATCTAGGGATCGAAACTCTAGCATTAGCGATGCTAAATGCTTGGCATTACTGTGTATTTGGAAACAGCAGTTCACAATGCCAGGTTCCTAATTCGATAATGAATGAGGAACATTAACTGCACTTTCCAGAATTTGAAAATGAGTCCGAAAATGTTCGGAAACATCCCCGCTGTAGATGGGTACAGTGGAATAAATCCGTGGCACCCATTAATTGACGTTAAGAGGACATCTTAGTGGAGTGGAGTGGCAACCATGTATCCCTTAGATGAGTCTGACATTGCTTCAAATACTTGTGATAGGAACCCAGCGTTCACCTTTGTTAATCCTTCATGGTCAAATTTTACTCCATTCTGATCCCGAAGGTAGCAGATGTTCGGTGTCTAGGCAGAATTTCATTTTCACGCTTTTCGTATTCCTTCTCTTTGCCATTCTTCGAACCCCTTTCGTTTTCTTCCTCTGACTTGGATGAAGGGAGGAAGGCTGCCCAGTTGCACTTTCGTTTTAAACAATGAAAACCGCCTCAGAAGCACCACCATGCTGTACAGGGTAAACAGGTGGTGATTATTTGGTGATTATTGCTTTTAGAGGAAGTGCAACTGGCCAACTATCATCTACATAACACTAACACACATACATACATCATCATCATAGACCGTTACGTCTTTCAGCGTTCAGTCTGCAAGCCTGTGTGAATTTATTAACGCCGCCACAATCCTCTGTTTGTAACTAGTCCCGTGGCTTCGTTTAGTTCTATATCCCTTATCTTCAAATCGTTAGAAACTATGTCTAACCGTTGCCTTCTTGGTCTCCCTCTACTTCCCTTACCTTCAATAACAGAGTCGTTATTCTCGTAGGTAACCTATCCTCTTCCATTCGCCTCACAAGACCCCACCACCGAAGCCGGTTTATGAGTACACCTTCATCCATTGAGTTCATTCTTCCCTTGGTCTGTATTTCCTAATTCAAAGTACCCTCCTGCCATTGTTCCCACCTGTTTGTACAACAATCATTCTCGCTATTTTCATGTATTTTACGTCTAGCTTATGAATAAAATATCATGAGTCCACCCAGCTTTCGCTCCCGTAAAGCAGAGTTGGTCTGAAAACTGACCGCTATACATCCGGGAGCAAAACTCCTGCTTACAGAATACTGTACATCGCAACTGCGAGCTCACTGCATCAGCTTTCCTGAATAAATCTCACTTATTATTCTACTATCCTGGGAGAACACACATCCTGAATACTTGAAATGATCTACCTGTTCCATCTTTGAATTCCCCAATCTGACACTCAGTTCTCACTGATTTCTTACCTGCTGACATCCATTTAGTCTTAGAAAGTATTGCACTTATTTGAAAATATATAACACTAATCCGAGAGAGAAACCGGAAAGGATCCGATACTTTGAAAAATGAATGTATCGTCCAAAGGAAACAAGACCCACGAATAATTCTCTGGGCCTCGAATGCTCTAACACCTTCGGCGTCAAAAACGGGAGTTGAGCAAGGAAGGCCTGATAGGAGAGATGCATGACACATGTAAGTGGACAAAAAGCCAGAACTCGGCTAAGGGCCCATTGATCGCCAACTCACGCTGTAAAGTTCAGAGCCGCTGCGGCCACGTTTAGTCGCCTTTGACGACAAGCAGGGGATACAGTGGATGTTTCTCTACCTCCCCCACGCACACGGGGTGACAGGCCTTGAAAAAATGTTCAACGTCTCCCATAGGAACAACAATAAAAATAGGACATAATACATTGACACCAACATTTCTGGCACGCTGTAAGTAGTAGGGCTATGTGCACCCCAATCCTGGAAATGACGTCAGCATTTATCCTGCTGCGTCAGCACCCGAGGTCATTGACGTCGGCCAAAGTCACTGACCCAAGTCACGTGACCGTGACGTCATCACCACGTGCTCTTGTTTGTAAACAAAGCCACGTGCTCTTGTTTGTAAACAAAGCCACGTGATTTTTGAGCTGCCATCCACCATCTTGCATCGCTAACCTAAGTGCTGAAATCTTGACGACACTAAAACTCATAGTTGCCACCTTAGGCACGTGGTGGCGGGAAATTTGAAAAATGCCACGTTCTTTTTTCTGTAAACAATGAAACGTGCCTTTGACAGCGCCTATCTTGCATCGCTAACCTCAGTGCTGCCATGTTAACGGCATTAAAGCTCATGGGTGCCACCTTTGGCATTTGGTGGCAGGCAATTTGAAAAATGCCATGTGCTCTTTAAAGCAATGTGCTTTTGACAGCTGTCATCTTTAAACTAGAAGGCATCGCTAACCTCAGTGCTGCCATCATTACGACACTAAACCTCACGGCTACCACCTTTGGCACGTGGTGGCAGGCGATTAGAAATTCCACGTGCTCTTGTTCGTAAACGAAGCCATGTGCTTTTTGACAGCTGTCAAGCCGACAGACAACATCTCTAATCAACAGAGCACCGTGCTTCCGACTTTACGGCACTAATCCTCATCCTTAGGAACGTGGTGGCGGGCAATTTGAAATACCATAGCTACCACCTTAGGCACGTAGTAGCGGGCAATTTTAAAAATTCCGTCAGCTGTCAACAAAACTTAAGTGCATTCCCGACGCCTAAGAGAGCGAACTTAACCTCACATCAGCCTTCTTGAAGGGGCTCTCCTGAGTTTTACGACAAGATGTCCTTCCTGACGTAAATTGCACAAGGTAGCGGCTATACATAGACTGTTAAGACCTCCTCCTCTGTCAAGGCATATCTCTATCGAACAGTTTAAACATGCATCGCGAAGGCAAGAGTGTGCACGTGTTTTAACCTGCAGCGATTATATCGTCATAGTTGTGCATCCTTAGACTTGTTTACATACTTACGAAGCTGCTGTTAAGAACATTTATTGCTGTGTTTACAACATGTATTCAGAACAGTGTTCAGAACATGTTTACTAGTTAACAGGGGATACTTTTGTTCCAAAAAGATTAGATCACAAAAGAAGTGATTGAAACATAACAAGACCAGAATCAAACACTGTACTCGATGTCGTTAACTTCAACATGTGTTCAGAACATTGCATGATGTGTTCAGAACCCTAAATAAGAGATTAAAACATAACAAGACTAGAATCGACACTGTACTCGATGTCGTTACTTACAACATGTGTTCAGAACATGTTTACTATTTAGCAAGGGATATCTTTGTTCTAAGAAGATCAGATCAGAAAACAAGTGATTGAAACATAACAAGATTAGAATCGAACACTGTACTCTATGTCGTTAACGTCAACATGTGTTCTGAACATTGATTGATGTGTTCATAGCATTAAATAAGTGATTAAAACATAACAAGACTAGAATAGAACACGATACACGATTACGTTAATTACAACATGTGTTCAGAACATGAGAGGGAATACCTTTGTCCTAAGAAGATGGATTCCAACAGAGAAAAAATAAGACTTGAATTCTGAACAGCTTGTGCAAGATAGCGGCTGTTATAACCTCTTCCCGCTCGGTTAAGGCATATCTCTATCAAACGTACAATACTATAACAACGCGATCTTATGCATAAGGCAGTGCACATACTGCGTAGCCAACTCGTACGGTAAACGATAATATGAATATATCAAACGTACAACTTCATATGATTTGCCATCTATCGTCTTGTGCAAAAATCGAAAAGTACAGTACAAACCATACTGCGTAGCCAAATTGCTCGGTAAACGATAATATAAATACAACAAAAGTACAACTTCAATGATTTCCCTTCTATCATTTGCTTGTGCAAAACGTACAGAAAAAACCCATACTGCGTAGCCAACTCGATCGGTAAACGATAATATGTCAGACGTACAACTTCAAGTGATTTGCCTAGTGTGACATCTTCTATCATTTGAATACATCAAACACCGTAGAAACACATAGCGTGTCACTAATTCGCTCGGTAAACGATAATTTACAAAATATAAAATCAGAATCTACGGAAACACACATACCGCACAGCTAACACGCTCAGTAATTACAAATACATCACAATACGGGATATCGAGCAGAAAACTGATATACGCATACACATCACTCTTTTTCTCGAAACACACGTGGGCCAGAACGTTGTGAGATAGCACTTACACACACACAGATATATAAATTTCCTAAGATACTTACATGAAAAGAGGGAAGGAAAAAGTTTAAATCATAATTTTTTTATATGTAGTCTACTCGAAGTTATAAAGGCAAAAGAGAACAGTACTGCTCCTGCTTGTGCGGAAGTGACTCAGAAAAAACAAACGCACATTACTTTGTTCGCCTTCAGGTACTGCGTGAACGGAAGTGACACAGCAAAAGAAATATACATTACCTTGGTCGCCCATACATGATGGATACTGCGATTCAAAATCCCGGTGACTTAACGGCCTTAGTCGTTTGGCGTCAGGATGGACATTATTATGGTTTACCGAGTGAGTTGGCTACGCAGTATGAGTTTTTCTGTACTTTTTGATTTTCGCACAAGCAAATGATAGAAGGTAAATCATTGACGTTTTACATTTGTTATATTCATATTATCTTTTACCGAGAAATTTGGCTACGCAGTATGGTTTTCATGTAATATTTATTTTCGCACAAGACAAATGATAGAAGGCAAATCATTTGAAATTGTACGTTTGATATATTCATATTATCGTTTACCAAGCGAGTTGGCTACGCAGTATGGTTTTTCTGTACATTTTATTTTCATACAAAACAAATGATAGAAGGTAAACCATCGAAGTTGTACTTTTGCTGTATTCACATTATCATTTACCGAGCGAGTTGGCTACGCATTATGGTTTTCTCTGAACCTTTTTATTTTTGCACAAAACAAATGATAGGAGGCAAATCATTTGAAGTTGTAGGTTGATATAATCATATCATGGTTTACCGAGCGAGTTGGCTACGCAGTATGGTTTTCTGTACTTTTTTATTTTCGCACAAGACAAATGATAGAAGGTGTCACACTAGGTAAATAATCAGTTGTACGTTTGTTGTATTCATATTATCGTTTACCAAGCAAGTTGGCTACGCAGTATGTGCACTGCCTTATGCATAAGATCGCGTTGTTGTAGTAATGCATGTTTGATAGAGATATGCCTTAACCGAGCGGGAAGAGGAGGAGGAGGTTATAACAGCCGCTACCTTGCACAACCTGTTCAGAATTCTAGTCTTACTTTTTCTCTGTTCGAATCCATCTTCTTAGAATAAAGTTATCCCCTGACATGTTCTGAACACTTGTTGGAAGTAACGTAATCGTGTATCGTGTTCTATTCTAGTCTTGTTATGTTTTAATCAATTTTTAGTGTTCTAAACACATCGATCAATGTTCTGAACACATGTTGAAGTTAGCGACATCGAATACTGTGTTCGGTTCTAGTCTTGTTATGTTTCAATCACTTCTTTTGTGATCTGATCTTCTTAGAACGAAGATATCCCCTGCTCACTAGTAAACATGTTCTGAACAGTGTTCCGAACACATGTTGTAAACACAGCAATAGATGTTCTAACAGCAGCTTCGTAAGTATGTATCAAATCTAAACATACACAGCTATGATGATGTCATCGCAGCAGGACAAAACACCTGCACACTCTTGCCTTCGCGATGCATTTTTAAATTTGTTCGATAGAGATATGCCTTGGCAGAGGAGGAGGAGGAGGAGGAAGTCATACCAGCCTATGTATAGCCGCTATCTTGTACAATTTAGTCAGGAAGAGCATCTTGTCATAAAACTACGTATAGCTCCCTGAAGATGGCTGATGTGAGGTTAGGTTCGCTCTCTTAGCGTTTTGTTGTTTAAAGATGACAGCTGACGGAATTTTTCAAATTGACCGCCACCACGTTCCTAAGGATGATGATTAGTGGCGTAAAGATAGCAGCACGATGCTCTAATGATTAAAGATGGTTGCTGACAGCTGTCAAAAAAGCACGTGGAATTTCAGTTTGCCCATCACCACGTGCCAAATGTGGTAGCCGTGAGGTTTAGTGGCGTAAAGTTGGCAGCACTGAGGTTAACGATGCTTTCTTGTTTAAGGATGGCAGCTGTCAAAAGCACATGGCTTTAAAGAGCACGTGGAATTTTTGAAATTGCCTGCCACCACATGCCAAAGGTGGCACCCATCAGGTTTAGTGCCGTTAAGATGGCAGCACTGAGGTAAGCGATGAAAGATGGGCGCAGTCAAAAACACGTGTCATTATTTACAAACAAGAGCACGTGGAATTTTTCAAATTTCCCGCCACCACGTGCCTAAGGTGGCAACGATGAGGTTTAGTGCCGTCAAGATTGCAGCACTGAGGTTTGCAATGCAGGATGCTGGATGACAGCTGTCAGAAAAGCACGTGGCTGTCAAAAACCACGTGGCTTTTTTTACAAACAAGAGCATGTGTTGTTGACGTCACGCTCAGTGACCGGTTTCAATGATCTTGGCCTCGGGTGCTGACGCAACAGAAAACATGCTGACGTCATTTCCTGGATTGGACTCACATAGCCGTACTACTGCTACACATACTTTGCCCCGAACGAGTTTGCCGTGCGGTTAGGGCGCACAGCTGTAAGCTTGTATCCGGGAAGTAGTAGATTCGAACCCCATTGTCGGCAGTCCTGAAGATATTTTCCCGTGGTTTCCCATTTCCACACCAGGTAAATGCTGGGGCTGTACCTTAATTAAGGCCACGGCCGCTTCCTTTCCATTTCTAGCCTTTCCTATACCATCGTCGCCATGAGGCCTATCTCTGTCCGAGTGACGTAGAGAAGATAGCTAAAAATGAAAAAAGGTCATTGGTAAACATTCAAGGAAAGAGCAAGTTTAATTACGATTTAATCATCACGTAGTATCGATTTCATGTGGATACGCGTCTTGAATATTCAAAAGTTTACTAATATTAGACGCTTGGTTTTACCTACATTGTTTCCACGCCAGTGCAATAATCCACCGAAGAATTCAAGGATGACACACAAAAGCCGGTAATAAAAGGTTATAACGCACCGTGCAATACTCGATCATTACCACAATAGAATTTATAAGCCATTAAATATTATAGTTCACTTACAGTCTCCTTTTGTGCCTTTTAGAATCTAGTGCTGGTACTCCTATTATTTGTCCTCAAGCGATCAAACGTCAGTAAACATATTGTTCTTCGTTTGCTCAAGGAAGAAAAATTCTTTGTCATCTTGGAGAAACACGCTGAGAATGATTGATTTACAATGTGCTTCACGATCGTATAGAATGATTAATGGGATATGCACGTACCGTGTCTAATTTCCGTACAACAAGGAAAGGTAGAACGGCTTGCGCCCTGCGCTGAAGAGATGGCTCACATACTCCAAGTCGCAGGCGAGCTGAAAGTTCTCGTTTTCTGTGAGTAAGAAAGTTCCACATCATATTTTGTACATTGCTTAATATTATTGTGTATATACTTCTTCTAAGGGCATGTACTAGATAAACAGCTGGATATGTAGGCTGCAGTTTTGCAGACTGGAAATTAAATATTTCCTTGCGTACTACCATCGGATTTTAACTACGATACTGTTATGCAGAAGATGTAGTAATATTCTTATTGCGTTGGAAATAAGATTACCGAGCTCGATAGCTGCAGTCGCTTAAGTGCGGCCAGTGTCCAGTATTCGGGAGATAGTAGGTTCGAACCCCACTGTCGGCAGCCCTGAAAATGGTTTTCCGTGGTTTCCCATTTTCACACCAGGCAAATGCTGGGGATGTACCTTAATTAAGGCCGCGGCCGCTTCCTTCCAACTCCTAGCCCTTCCCTGTCCCATCGTCGCCATAAGACCTATCTGTGTCGGTGCGACGTAAAGCAATTAGCAAAAAAGAAATAAGATTACTAAAAATGTAGTGAAACTGAGAGGGGTGGTATATCTGTTCTCTAGTGTTTCCGTTTGTTTACTACTATTCTTTTTGAAAATATGCCTCTAGAATCAAGACTCTTATTAGGTTATAATTTGTTACAGTTACACATATGTTATTTTTGCTAGGGGCTTTACGTCGCACCGATACAGATAGGTCTTATGGCGACGATGGGATAGGAAAGGCCTAGGAGTTGGAAGGAAGCGGCCGTGGCCTTAATTAAGGTACAGCCCCAGCATTTGCCTGGTGTGAAAATGGGAAACCACGGAAAACCATTTTCAGGACTGCCGATAGTGGGATTCGAACCTACTATCTCCCGGATGCAAGCTCACAGCCGCGCTCCTCTACGCGCACGGTCAACTCGCCCGGTGCATATGGGTTTTATATATAAATATATATGTTAGGTTATAATGTGGAAGTTCTGATCAAGAAAAGAATTAGGACGAAGAAATTTTAAAATTAATTAAATATGTAACGAAACTAAGAAATTGATGTAGAAAATAAAAGGACTTAAAATTTTACTTGGACGCAAAAGGTAAGATTCAAGTTATGCATCTTATCAAACTTATCAAGTAATTCCTACCACAAGATTTAATTTTGTTTTTTGTCTAATGGGCCTACTAATTGCCAGGATGTGCGTTACGGTGAAAGTGACGTTTAGGTCTATTCTTAATAATGTACCGTATGTGGTGGGGGATCATTAATTTTATCATGAATTCTTCTTCTTCTTCTTCTTCTTCTTCTTCTTCTTCTTAATCTGTTTACCCTCCAGGGTTGGTTTTTCCTTCGGACTCAGCGAGGGATCTCACCTCAACCGCCTCAAGGGCAGTGTCCTGGAGCGTCAGACATCGTGTCGGAGATACAACTGAGGAGAATGGCCAGTACCTCGCCGAGGTGGCCTCATCTGCTTATGCTGAACAGGGGCCTTGGTGGAGGATGGGGAGATTCGAAGGGATAGAGAAAGAAGACGGAAGGAAGCGGCCATGGCCTTAAGTTAGGTACCATCCTGGTATTTGCCTGGAGGAGAAGTGGGAAACCACGGAAAACCACTTCGAGGATGGCTGAGGAGGGAATCGAACACCCCTCTACTCAGTTGACCTCCCGAGGCTGAGTGGACCCCGTTTTAGCCCTCGTACCACTTTTCAAATTTCGTGGCAGAGCCGGAAATCGAGCCCTGGCCTCCGGGGGTGGCAGCTAATCACACTAACCACTACGCCAGAGAGACGGACTTATTATGAATTATTCGATACAATGTTGCTACTTTCATAGGTAATTATTTTTTTTTCCAAGACGATGTTAGAATAGTAACTGGCAAGCATTTATCTCACTTTAGTGTAAATACTTAGAAGTAACTTGTTATGAAGTCAAATAAATATAACCTCCTTAACGTGCTCATTCGACGGGCGAATCGCCGTGAAAAACGTCGTATACTCTTCCTCCATGTGAGCGCCGCGGAGAGATTTGGAATAGAACCTGAGCTTTTGACATGCACTCTAGTTATTATTAGGAAATGTGTACTATAAACTCCTGTATCTATGCCGGCTAACATTTAGAAGACCGGGCGAGTTGGCCGTGCGTGTAGAGGCGCGCGGCTGTGAGCTTGCATCCGGGAGATAGTAGATTCGAATCCCACTATCGGCAGCCCTGAAAATGGTTTTCCGTGGTTTCCCATTTTCACACCAGGCAAATGCTGGGGCTGTACCTTAATTAAGGCCACGGCCGCTTCCTTGCAACTCCTAGGCCTTTCCTATCCCATCGTCGCCATAAGACCTATCTGTGTCGGTGCGACGTAAAGCCCCTAGCAAAAAAAAAAAAAAAACATTTAGAAGGTACACAAAATTGGTGCTGATGTGAATCGAACCAATAAATAACGGCGTAGCAGCATCAAGCAATGATGCCATAACGACTGTGGCTACCTAGCAAACTTGTCGATGCTGTGCTTGTGCGCAACAACTTGCTAGCTTGGGAAGTCTTTAACAATTCCGTGATAGCTGGACATTAAGCGTGATATCTATATATATAAAGTGGTGTCTGTCTGTCCATCAGTCTGTTCCTTATACAATCCAAACCGTAGCACCAATCTGAACCAAATTTTGTATACTTACCTTTTAGGATCCTGCGGGTAACCCCATCTCCAGGAAATGTTTACAGCCCTCTCCATTCCGCAGATTTAGGCTCATTATCATATTAACATAGGATAATATAGGCGAAATATCGAATTTGTCATACAAGGATATAGCTCATTTTAAGCCTCACGATGCGAAGAATCAAACTAGGTCGGGCCCCCAAAACCATGTTTTAAGGGCCTAAAACCAACCGTCACGGAGATATTGGCATAGCACTATCCAGCTATAGGAATCGGATGAAGTAGTGGTCAGGTCAAGGTTTCAACAGCAGAATACAGGCCTGGTGTTCGAAGTAGGCACGTGCGTAAATGTAGCCTAGGACAAGGAGAGTTTCTGCTACACACATGACTGTCTGGAAGAAAGCTCTGTGGGGAGTAAGCCTCACCTAAGCGTGGAGGTGTGGAGGGGTAGGCATCTGAAAATAATCGAAAATAGTGTCGTATCCATAATTTAGGTTTTGAGGTCGCTGAGATGAACAGTAACACTCCAGATATCATTTAAGTCCAAGTTCACGGGGTTGATAAGAACAAGAAAATATCTAAAATAACTGAGATTATGGATGAATGTGTATATGTTCCGGCATAGCTCTCAACCAAACATAATACACATATGGCTTACTATCTGAACAAAATACTGGGGAGTCAGAATTCCCCTAACACCGTGACACTCTGGATGTCGTTTAAGTCACAGGATATCTGTCGGATTGGAGGTTGAGAAGGAGTGCAAAGGAATGTCCAAACTCTCCGAGATTATGGATGTATGTATATGAGTGGGTTCCAGAGCACCTCTCAAATAAAACTTGAAGTTATTGTTACAACCCTTAAACTGGAGAACAGTTCTTAAAATATCAGTCAACGCCACAATAAAGAAATTACAAAAATTCGCTTCACACATAAATTAACAGTTAATAAAATACCTAAAAGTAAGTAATCAATAAAGTGGTCGGCCAGCGCCGGGCAGTATAGTTAGTATTTCGTAACTATATACATAGATTACGTTACAACAACTTATTTTCCGTACAGCATCATGCAGGTGTAGATTCATCACGATGGACAGCCGTCTCGATCCTTACAGCAGCGTTGCCGATAGGAGCAAAGTCCCAGTTAAGAGCGTTAACTGCCTCTCCAAATTTGGCATAGCTTAACCTTGAGAATATTCTACTAGATGGCACATGAACGAAATTCTTTGTACGCGTTTTCAACCGAACTTCCAGATAAATGTACAAACTGTCGCGTAAGTTTAAACCGCATTTTTACCTGAATGTCTTAGTATAGGCCTTAAACGAGGCAACCTGTACATACAGGTAAGGGATTTAGAGAAAGCTCTTGAATCGGTAATTCTTCTGTAAGTTGAGGCAAATCCGAATAACAGGGAAAATGATAAGAGCAACTGAGGTGTTTCTGTTCAGAAATCCTCATTTACACCATAGAAAAGTTATGGGAAAACGCAAGAAACGTACAATAAAAAGCGCATGGAGCGTAACCAAGATCGGGTATGGTACAACTTCATTTCTTTCTCATCTGGATTGCTCATGACTAGAGCCCGGATTTCAATATAAATACATGTTTTTAAATAAGCTGGTTGCACTTCTCAAACTTTCCAAATATTCGTTTTTGTGGCTTAACGATTAGAAATAACCGTTCTTTTTCCCTGCATGTTTGCATGTTTTGACTTTTTAGAAAAAAATACATGCGCAATGAATATATCGAATTGTTTGTATTTAATAGCGAATATTTTGACATTTAATATTGCATAATATGACTTATCTTCTGACTTTGGCGCATATATAATGTTAACTTGCATGATAGTTCCTTTTATGAATGTTGGTTTGCAGAAATCGGGACCATTTTTCCACGTTATACAGTATATCTATTACTGAGAGACGGAGGATATGTATTCCTGACATCCTCTGTGACAACCAAAGTTATTGTAAACGGTAGAAGTCCTATTATCCAATTAACCAAGCAGTTTGCTATCTCTTGCTTGAGTAAACATTGACGTAAAGCGGAAGGCTCCACCTCGATCTTAGGAGTTAGGTTTCCCAGTTATCCTTTGTTATAAATTGAACCGTAAATTGTGCATGACTCATTGACGGCTCACTTTTTCGCCTATGTTAGACGAACAAAATAAAACTTGTATCACACTTGCATAACTGAGTTAGCAGCTTACAAACCTTGGTATTGCACTGAACTCTCCTCCGTTGTTGTCCTGAAATTTTCTACCCGAAACTCTCACTCGTCACACGTCTTTGTCATCGCAGCAGGCAGTCGTTACAAGTTACTGGGGACATTCAAATTTGTTTGTAATCATCGCACTGAGAAGTAGCTGCGGCAGCTAGAGATAGGTTGAACAAAGCGATCCGTTCAAATCCTTATTTTGAATTCGTCAAGCTTATTAAGGACGTATTGTGGTGAAAATGCAATGGATATACGATCTGAGATCACTCTGTCCAATATATCTTCATTTAAGTATGCATCTGTGGCTTCTTGTGGCGTAGAAAGATCATTTTCTGTGCTTAAGTATGTGTTGGCAGATAAAGGAAATAGCTTAAATCAAGACAATTGGGAGAAATTAGTTGTTGTACAAAGTTTCAAAAGGAACTGAATTTTTATAATTCATATTTTTTTCAGTTTATTGTGCATGGTTTGCCATATGATAGTGTAGGAATGTATGCATGTTTTGAGATTTGACAGTGCATGGAAATCCAGACACTACTCAAGACTATGGCTCGGAAGTTGAGGAAAAATCTTTTTTCTCTCGAGTGTCCGAAGACGATCCCTTTTTGCATTTTTCGGCGTTTATTGGCTTACTGGTCCCTTTAGTCTATTATTAGGCCTTAACGTCTTTTATGTTTCACTTTTTTTCCGACTATATTTTTACTGCTCATTGTCAATTCGAATCATCATTAGTTCATTTATCAAACATCTTTTCTCTAGTAAATACATATCGTCGTTGCCGGGACAAAACCTCCTATGTGAAATATTTTAGCTTAGAACTTTGGTCGGTAAGGTTCTGTCATCTAGGGTGCAATATTGTGTGACAGTTGTCAAGGCATTCTCGCTCTTCATAACGTATGTGCTGCGGGACAGTATATCTACAAAAATATTAACACATAGGAGGTTTCGTCCCGGCAACGACGATATCTTAGAACCCTATCTGAAAAGAGCGAGAATGAAATGAAGATGAAATAAAGTTAAAAAATGGAACTACTGCTCAAAACACCCAGGGGTATAAAATTATGTGCCAAGATAAGTGAAAATATTGATGCAAGTGATTTTGAAGAGGAAGATTTCACTTGCTTCAAGTATGAACCCTTAAGATCCGTTGATGTGGTGAGATGTTTCTCGATGTCAGAAAACTGACGATCCTTTACACTTAACAACCTGGAGATGACTATTGTGATATACTGCAGAGCCAACTGAGGTAAAGTTTCTGAATTCCAATTTCTGTAACCGCAGTGTGGTTAAGCCGAATATGACTCCAGTTATACTAATTTAAATTTATTTCTCCAGGATGTCCATTGCGGGTTCGCTGAATTCATTCTCCGTGAAAAAAATATTTAATTCCAAGTTCTACAAGTACTTCTTTTTACAACTACGGAATTCCCTTTTTAATTCTATGTAAAATATATACTGTCTAAAAGAAGTATTTCACTCATATATCTTAGCACCCTATATGCCACCAGAAATTTGCATTTTTAAACATTATAGTAGTTCATGAAAAAGAAAATTCTTCTTTCTCCCACATCTGCGGGCTACGAACTATGTCGCACATGTTGATTTGGCCCTGTTCTACGGATGGATGCCCTTCCTGACGCCAACCCTATATGAAAGGTTGTAATCAGTATTGCGTGTTTCGGTGCCGGTTGGTAGTGTGGTGCGTTGTCTGAATACGAAGAGGAAAGTGTTGGAACTAGGGGATTTGATCTCGGGATCCCGAAAACCGGGAACCCGGGATCCCGACCGCTTTTCAATCCCGTAGTTTTCGGGATTAAGTTTTCCGGATCCCGGGATTTTCGGGATAGACATCATTTTAAAAAATTTGCGAAACAGACCGCGTGAAGCTAAAGTCTCAGAGCGTTATTTATGCGTCTTTTCTGTGTGTAAATGCCTGTTCTCGTTTAGCGCATGACTGTATTGTTCATCCCCTATGTGCGTGAAAGTCTGACCACAATGGGCTTTCTCAGTAGCTGAATATATGTGCAACAAAATGTGAAGCAGGCTTGGTGATGAGACACTGGACGCGTTGTTATTTCTTAGATCACATTTTCGCAATTCAAATTAGAATGTTCCTATTAAATTAGTTTTCTTTATATTTACGTGGAATGTGAAATGTGTCTGATTAACGTTATTTTTAAATACTTTTTGCTAAGAAACTTTCTGCCTACTTATTATGTCGTTATATAAAAGTACTCTATTATAGTCTATGTTCGGAGAGACTGTTGTTAATTTTCAAAGTTTATTTGCATAGTTTGTTTCATAAGGGTTTTTTAAAAATTTATGTAATTTTAAAGAATCTTACTGATTCTCGGAAAAGGATAATTTTAACATAGAGGCTGAGTGATGTTAAATCTGGTTAGTCTGACTTTAAGTCTGATTAGTTAGAGTGATTACATTAGCTAGGTGTAAGTTATACCGTAAAGTATGCTGATCTAGTCTAAATTTCGATTTGCTTATTAAACCGCTGATTTCCGTAAGATTTTCTTATTTTTAATTGTAACCTTCAATCCCGGCGTTTATTAATTCAACCGTTAGATATTTTAAACAATTTATTTAAGGGGAAAATAGCATTAGGCCTATATTTATTTACACACATAGTTTTTATTTACTTTGCGTCAAATAGATTATTTTTAAATATATTGTTACTTTCAATGCATAAGATACCGGCTTGGTGGATGGTACGAATAATATTAAATCAATATTAAAGACAATATTTTATTTTCTAAACCTGTTTTTCCTTATCGAGCTTTCGGATAAACTATATTAAGTGTCCTTACATTTGGAGCCAAGATGTATAGAGTGTTTGCCTTTCCAACTCTTGAACAACCCACGTACAGTTAACAATGGGAGAAGCACCGTTTCCGAAGATTCAGTCCTAAAACTGTAAACGATTGCCCTTGTGCATTTTTGATGCACATAACGAAAAAGAAACGAGGCACTGCAGACGTCTCAATTTAAACGGTATATCCGAAGTGATGATTTGAAACTCAGGAATGAATACTACATCGCCCGCGGCATGTCCAGTCATGATGGTGTCCTCAATAACTTTCGGCATCCCTTTCTTGACTGAGAATCGTGTTCCGTTGCAAAGGGATGGAGGATTCACATTCCTGAGGAGGATAATCGGTGCCACAATCTTCAGCTCTAAGATGTTCGAGGGTACTCCAGGTGACTCCAAGTTGTTCAAAAGCTCTGCCATGTAGGTGACAGGGTCATTCGTATTTTATGCCGTGTTGATAGACTTGTACATTTGCAGAACACCGAATAAATCTTATAAAAGCTGCTTGTTGATGACGTTCACAGCCTCATTTCTTGGAGCAAGAATTGCTTTTTGGCACGGCGATGCTTGAAAATCTTAAGTGAATAAAGTGAATATGCGGTAAATATTGAGCTTTAGCCATAAAATAAGTAATTCAAACGATAAGAAGTAATAAAGTAATTAATGGAGGGATATCTTCATATAACAATGCGCCTCTGCTAGCAATCTCAAATCTTTTCTTGCCGTAGATTTGGTTGGGCATAGCACATGTACACACAGACAAACAGTTCCGCATATTAACTACTGAATATGGCTTCTCGTGTCGGGGATCTAAAATGGCTTCCTACGCCATGGTTTTAAAATGGCTCCTTGACCTGCATTGCCTAGCGTCAATGAATCTATACATTTAATCAAATATCTCATAGAGAATACTTGCCACTTTGCGAGATACCGCAAGACATTGTTTGTCAGCGCACCTTGCGGGACGGCCTTGAAACCGAGTATAGTAGTGAACTATACACTAGGAATTAAGCTGAAAGTGTCAAGTTCCAAGCCGTCTTTGATTAAAAAGTGGTTACAGGAGTTTCCCCATTTCACATCGGATGGTAAAGTTATACTCCGTGACGTTCGCAATAAAGATATGAGTGAAACTTGTTTTATATTTTCCTTTAACAAGAAAAATTGAAGCTGCATAAAAGTATTTTAGAACCTATTGAGGTCTAGTAATCACTATTTCATGTTTCGATGGTGGTTGGAAGTGTAGTGTGTTGTCTGAATATGAAGAGAAAAGTGTTGGGACAAACAAAAGCACCAAAATCCCAGATCCAGCCAGGAATCGAATCCGGGACCTTCTGAACCGAAGGCCTCAACGCTGACCATTCAGCCAAGGATTCGGACAAAAAGAAATCACTGTTGAGTTTCATTATTTCTATCAACATTAACATGCAACTTTTACGGTTTGAATCTTCGCGCCTGATGTTTAAGGTCAGGCCGCCAGGTGCGCCACTGTCAACATGGCTCTCAGTTTTGTACGGGAGAATACGGAAGTGTCCAGTATTGTCTATAGTGTAATTGATTTAATCCTGATGACCGCACGATAGAATATTATAAACATATTTCCGTTGACTTTCCAAGAAATGAAAGATTTTTCCTGTGCTGTTGAGACGATTTGAAAGATTTTGGTACAAACCATACCTTTTAACTACCTGTGGTTTAAGAGCTTGAGTTTTGCGAAAGAAACACGTTGACGTTTTTATATAGATATTATTTAATTGGAACATCATTGTAAAGAGTGGAATTTAAAAGTGAATCTACAGAAAACCAGAGTCATGGTTTTAAATAGGGGCCAACACTGGTAGAAATAGGGGCCAACACTGGTAGATGGGTAAGACAAAGCTAGAAGTTGTTAGAAAAGGTAAAACCTAGGGACGATTGTAATCACCAATGGCAGATGGGTAGAACAGAAAAAGACAGCAAAAATGAAGGGGATAAGTGCTTCGGCTAAATGACTGGATAGAAAGATGTCAAACATTCAATATAAATTTCTGATAAACGTATTGTACCTTTGTTCCATAGGCGTAGATATTATCCTCGTTTTATAACTTGGTAGTCCTGGTTTCTGCCACATTTTTTCTTATCAGTGTGGCATATGGAGAGAGAGAGAGAGAGAGAGAGACGGAAGAATTCAGTTTGCATTCCACCTTGCAAAAAACACATACAACAAGAAAGTGATTTCTATTAGTACGAAACTACGACACTATTGGTCATTAATCCAACCAGATTGCTTGTACGCTTCAGAATGCCTGGGATTAACACCCAGAAAAGATATTGAAGACATCGAGAAGAAGGAAAGAAAAAGTTTAAGAAACATTCGCGGACCAATGAGATGTGCTATCACATACCGATCACGCAGTATCATGGAAGTATATAAAACATGCAGCAGGATTTAAGATACAATAAGCAAACAAAGGGTTACATTATTTAGATCTACAGTGGAACCTCAATATCTCTGATAAACTCGGGAGTTAAATTTTATTTCGAGTTAACGAAATTTCGATATTTAGAGAGTAGTGAGGATGTAGAGCACATAATTGAAACATATGTATCTACGGGCTTATACTGAATACATTATTTTTAACAGAAATTAAAGAAATAAAAACAAACTCTTCTTCTTCTTTCGAATGGGCCGCCAGAGGACCACGTGCCAATTTCAATTCCTTCTCCTTTGTTCTTTCCTTTTCTTCCAGTACGCTTTCATCTGTTCTCTATGTTTCTTCTTTCTGTCTTCAGACCACTTTGAACCAGTCGTTTTTACTTTCCTACCTTGGAATCCATCCATTTTCAATACTTTTTCCCTAAAGCCTCCTCTATTATTTATTTCTTCTGTTGTTATATTGTTTTTTTCTAAATCCTTTCTTACTTCATTGACCCAGCTTGATTTCTTACCCCACAAATATCTTAAAATCTTACTGGTTAATCTACTACCTTGCATTCGATATAAATGTCCAAAAAACATAAGTCTCCTTTTCCTCATTACATCTGATATATTTTCTATTTTTTTATATATTTCAGCATTACTTCGTAATTTCCAACCTTCTCTATTTTATGGCGACACTTTAATTATAACCTTAATTATAGTAACAGTTTACAAGACAGGGTACAATACATACAGTAGTGAAACAAGAAACATACCTCGGTTAACACCTTTGGAAAAAATCTGTTAGTCTCTTCTGTTTGTTACTGTTAACCTTTCCTCCCTTCACGTTGAAACTTCTCGTCAATATCACGCAGCCGAGATTCGTAAATAGAGCTTGTCGTCGGCGACTTCGGGGGTTGCTTTCGTACGTGACCAGTAATTAAATCACACCCGAGAAACAACGAGGTTTCGCCGATTTTTCGATCGTTAGAGGTTTTACTTTTCGGTTCCTGTCATACTAGCTCCCAGAACCACTGTAATCCCATCCTTACTTGTTAACTGTTTCTCGCAAACAACAAATGCTGTATTGCACAGTTAATGTTGCACAAAATTCGAGTTACAGAGTATGTTTTGCTTCAAGGGAGGAAATGTTTGCTTTGGGAAATCGGGAAATTCGTGTAACTACCTTTCGAGAAATAGAGAAGTAAATACACGTAAAGAATAGGATAAATGTCCGGAAAATTTCAGTTACTCCGAGATACTGAAAGTCCGAGTAATGGGGAGAAAGAAACTCTTGGTCATGTCCTGGGATTCTGCACACACGGGGAGCTCCTAAGAAACACGCGGCACCACCAGATCAGATCCTTCATTGCCGAAGAACTGAGAAAGAAGGGATTCAATGTACATGAGGAGGTACACGGACTGGCCATAAAAGGTAGTATTGACATCATAGCCTTTAAAGACGACAGCTCCCAAGGATTTATATTAGATCCGACTGTCAGGTTCGAGCACCATAGCGGTCAGCCAGAGGAGGTTAATCTAGAAAAGATTAACAAATTCAAGTCCACCATCACTTACTACAAATCAAAATAACCTTCAAGAAATTGAAATAATAGGGATAATGGTCGGAGCTCGCGGTACCATACCTCGCCACTTCGTCGCCACATGGAAGCGCTTCCATCTCCCAATGAAGCTCATTCCCGAAATCGCGACCCTCGTCCTCCGAGCCTCCATCAAGATCATGAGACACAACCTCTACAGCTAGGTTTGAATTTTCTTTAATTAGATATGTACAGAAAATTGATATGTTTTACCTTGTTCTTAGCGGCAGCCTGTAAATACAGGAGGTCTTTCCAAAATAAATGGAAATTATATATATAAGAATGCCTCACTAAGAACATTGTTTAACCATTTCAACAAGCTCAGTAAGAAAGGACACACCAAAAAGTATCCGCAAGAAATAAACATCATGGATCAAGACATCCACAACAGAACGACATTCAGGAACAAGATACACACATTTGAGGAGTTCCTAGAGCCAGAAACAACATTGAGCGGCTGAAAAGAAAGAAGCTGTTAGGAAGATTATGAAAGAATACTGACGCCAAAGAATACTGAAGTCATGAAGAGTTATTTACGTGGTCTATAGCTGTCCAAAATCGATTACGAATGAATTAATGGCGATATGGATCAAAATGTCAATAAAAAGGGAAATGCGAGAAATAATTTGCTTGTTGATGGGAGTATAAAGAAAAATGCCATAAAAGAAAAAACATCGAAAACCTGTGCGTTTTATGCAATGAAAGTATAGAAGTCGCACAAATGTTAAAAATATAAAGAAACAGAAAAATGAGAGATAGAGGTGTGAAACAGATAGGTATAATTCAAAATGGACCTGATCTTCACACTCATGTGCAGTTATTAAATAGAGAATGGAAGAAACCACGAAGGAGAGTAAAATTATATAATATTACCAGAGGAAAACAGGAAAATAAATCTAAAGAAGCTGAAAACTGAGAAAATGTATATAGTTAACATGTAGCAAGGATATACTGGGGAGGAGTCCTTGATCAGATAACTGAGTTCAAGTCCAGGAAATACCTCAGAAGGCTAAGGTTGTTCAACTTCTAAGGATATGACTAATAAATATTCATATAATGCAATGCTGTATTAGCAGCTCATTCTCGGAATATCTTTGGTGTTTTATGATACTAATAAAGACCAATAGCATGTAATTATTATGGTTACAGTAAACGAATGCTCTCTCCGTAGTGCATGGTCATCCGTTGTTTGAAGATAAGAATATTCTCTTTAATCAAACATCATTTTTCTTGTTCTTCTGATGCCGTCACCTCACACAATGCTGGCAACCATGATGCAGCTTTCATTAGTATTATGTGAGTCACCCGTTTTCAAAGAGGGCCAAAAGCAAAAAAATTTAAAGAAAGAGTTGTTGACACTGTGTTTCTTATTAACTGTCAAGGGGATTATTTCTCAGGCAGAAAATTCCACTAAAGCCCTTTAAAATGCGTTTTTATGCGGCTGCAATTTGGGACTGCTGGTTCAGGATGCAAAACGGACCAACTGCACAGCAGTTACAAAACGGGCTGTATTCACACGAAAACATGGCCACAGGAAACGGACGCGGGTACAAAACAGGCTATCTGTCCATCATGTAGCCGAGGTCGCCTTTTCAGGAAATTAAATGCGAATGTGAATGCTGTGATTGTAAAAGTTTAATATGGCGGTACCGGAGATCTGCATTTGTTTCTCCCGCCACGTCGGCGCAGTAAAACATGAGAAAAAAAATGATGGAGAACTTACATTCAGTGCTTCCAAAGGTTCCCGACCAAGCCACTTACTATTACTTGTACACATTTGCCGTTTACCAGGGCTCATCCACAAGTACTCAGACCACGTTTGGTTAGGGAATGAGTTTTCTAAAAGCTTCAACGAAATCGCGTCTGCTGTACATCAACAACTAGTGCATGTGGCTTTGGAATGTAGTACCAAAATACGGTTGTTTTTGGAAGGATGTACAGAAGCGGTCAGAAAGATATATGAGTATGGTTGGAATGCTGATACATTGCTTCTTATTGCAAGGCTCCAGTACACATCCAAAGGTTGTCCGCCATTCATTCATCAACCACGACAAGACTTTCCTTTTCTGTTTTGCAATATATATCATTGTACTATATTTTGTAATGTCTGCTGTAATTGGAGGGGAACTCTGCTACAGACATGTGTCATAAATAAATAAATAAATAAATAAATAAATAAATAAATAAATAAATAAATAAATAAATAAATAAATAAATATTTCCAAGTTCAAAGAGCTAAGAAAATCACTATCGCCAAAAGAGCAAACAAGTCTCGTACAGGGAAGGCCATTCTACAATTTTGAATATGAAAAGCCCGAAACTCTTATCAAAGAAGCGAACGTTTCATAAAAAAGATGTCATTCCTTACCTGATTCCGAAGGGAGTGATACTGAAGCCAGCTAAGGTAAAGGACATCATACAGTTCCTGAAATGTCACTTTGGGCAATCATGGCCTCAACTGGAGAAGCTGGATTCCTACAATGAAGTGTTTCTGTAGCAAGGAAGTTTGCAGTTAGACGCAGCACCAAATGAGGAAAACGACGCTGAAGGTCTCGATTTTGAACTTATGGGTGATAACGATACAGGCAATGTTGTTTGAGGCTACTTTGTTTTTGTAAACACTTTCAATATGTTTCAAAAATTGATTCTCAGACCACTTAGGCGATTCTTCGCCTGCAAATTTTAAATAAAAATACTTAGCTAACCTTCCACTACAGATTTCACAGTTTCAACAAATCAAACTGTTTATTTATTAGCTATTGTGTAAAAGAAAATTTCGATTTTAGATTAGCTGTGATTGTAGAAACCACTTTTTCATCATTTACCAACATTCTGTCAAAATGGACTTGGCCCACTTTACAAATGGGCAACTCATGTGTTTCCCATATTAGAGTTACTGTGTCGTGGATGTCGAATCACTATCGACTATTCCACGACTATTACAATCTTTTCCACCCACGTCCACGCTTTCCTTTTACCTTCAATTTCAATGATCAGTTGTTTGAGACTGTATTTACTGTTTAGGAAGATGCTAACGAAACAGGGTGGTTCCCTGTGTTTTGTGACTGTTACGGTGAGAAGGACATCTCCATCCTGCCTAGTTTAAATTGGACCGAGCTCGATAGCTCCAGTCGCTTAAGTGCGGCCAGTATCCAGTATTCGGGAGATAGTAGATTCGAACCCCACTGTCGGCAGCCCTGAAAATGGTTTTCCGTGGTTTTCCATTTTTACACCAGGCAAATGCCGGGGCTGTACCTTAATTAAGGCCACGGCCGCTTTCTTCCCACTCCTAGCCCTTTCCTGTCCCATCGTCGCCATAAGACCTATCTTTGTCGGTGCGACGTAAAGCAACTAGAATGTATGTATGATTTTAAATTGGAAGATCTGACGAAGACGAACACAGAGAAAATATATGTAGTTAACATGCATGCAGGTCACACAAAATATGTTTATTTTAGGCTCATGAAACTTCCAGGGAGTATTTATAAATAGTGTTCTCCTGATTTTTTCTTACAGTACAAGTGAATATGGAACAATTCGAAATGGATTTCATTCACGAGAGTTTCAAATATATATATCTTATTTTTAACCAAATACGAATTATGAAATGAAATTGCTTAAAAAATTTCCCGTTTAACTCATACACACTCTGCGTGTACTTCTATTGCTCAATGAGGTATGAAAGTTTCATGTATTTTGATTCACGAGTTTCCGAGTATTGTGGACCCTAATTCAAAACTGCAGTATCGAGCTCAATAGCTGCAGTCACTTAAGTACGTCCAGTATCCAGTATTCGGGAGATAGTTGGCTCCAACCCCACTCTCGGCAACCTTGAAGATGGTTTTCTGTGGTTTCCCATTTTTCACCAGACAAATACTGAGGCTGTACCTTAATTAAGGCCACGAACATTTCCTTCCCACTCCTAGCCCTTTGCTGTCCCTTCGTCGCAATAAGATATATCTGTGTCGGTTCGAACTCACTATCTCCCGAATGCAATTTCACAGCTAATCGGCCCTAGCCGCTCGGTGCTCCGTGGTTTTCATCATGAGTGTTCTCCTTGGTTTTCTTGAGGTTTCTCTTCCTTCTTCCAACCTTTGTAACCACCTCTTCCACCACTTTTGCTTCTTGTACCTGCTCAGTCACTTATAGCTCCATTGTTATCACACGTTAGGCGCAGATTGTTGCCTTGTTCGATACTCTAGGTCCAATTGCAGCAACAAACAGTTGTAGCACCAAGTATATTATCTACTTAGTTCCCATAAACTTCCGCTCAACCAAAGGTTTTTTCGACCCATTTTGAAAAAATTAGACAAAAACAATTCTTAGACATCAAAATAAATAACATACTACCGCTCATAGTTCCGTCTCTGTGAGTTTCGACTTGACAGTTAACCGGAAGTCAAAGATTGGTGCCGATTTTTTGCGAGTACAAACAGCTGATCTACTACACACAACATAAACGGAATATAAGTCCAGAATCAATTATTATTTGTAGCAACACGCATAACTCTCATAATATTAACAATAACACATAATCTACTGTATTTAGGATAAGACTATGACAAAAATAGATCAATGCACGGACAGTTAAAACGCGCAAAAAAGAAATAAATGTCTACTCATCATCTACAAGAGCTCGCGATGCTTATCTATTAAATTTCTTCTAAGGAAGGAACAATCCTACAAAGGGAACACACCACTCATTTCTGAGTCACTATCGGTATTTTCACCATCTGTTGAGGTTTCAGTCTCGCTTAACCGTAACGAGAAATAACGTCTTCAACACAGTCGCCTGGCAATGTTATGGTGGAAAACGAACTACGTTATGCCCATGCCTCCAGGCTATTTCATCCACCACGTGAACTGGGTGGTAAGGCTTGTTATGTTTCAGAAGATGCATGAGATCTCTCCTTGCTCATGTCATCGCGAACCGAAATATTCTGCTCCTTCAGCCACTCAATCAACTCACCATTTCTAGCCGCCATTGCTAGCGCTTTGTCAGGAATGAGTGAGTGAACTGTCAAAGACGTCAAACAATTGAACACAATACACACAGCTGATAGCACGTGATTATAGTAAACAACAGATCGACAACACTGGTGACAGGAACTAGAGTCTAAATCGCTCTATCGGAGCAATCGGCTGCCTATGATCGGCTTAGGGGCTTAGCCTCCGCCAAAAGGGTGCGTTCAAATGTCAAGTCGAAACTCATATGAACTGAACTATATGTATAAGACACACTCAAATCTACCGATGCTACCAACATGAAAATTGCGCCCTTCTCGCTAAGAGGAGAGTGTGTTCAGTTATCTAGCTCTCGAAGTTCACTGGTAGGAAGCATTCACATAAACCTCTGGAAAAATAGGCGTCTCCTCTCACGATCAAAGTAGATAAGTTTAATTTGAGGCGTCTAGTACCAAAAACGGCCAACTCACTGAAGGTATACTTTTCAATATGGACGTAAAACCTGTGGAGACAAAGCAATGATGATCACAAAATATTTTTTCATAGTTATATCCTTAATGGTTTAATACTTAAGTTCCGCTATTTTGAGAAATCTGATTCAAAATGAACCCAGCATTTTTTGTTAATATAAATTTTGACTTAGTCGCTTTTCTTGCAATTTTTGTATAATTTTAGTCATTTTTGTAAAACTGTATTCTTTATAATCTCCAAAATCTCGTGATAAAAGACAGTAAAATGAAAATAAATTGGCATTGTAATTACTTTTCTTTATTGCAATTTAAAAAACCATTTCAGCATAAATGGTAGGATAATATATGAAGAAGAACATCAGAAAGCTGAGCAGAATACAAAATAGGATTTCTCTCACTGAAAGTTTGTAGTTCACTTAAATTTTGAACACAGTAAAAGAAAACTATGCAATAATAGTCACTTATTTTAATAGAATCATTAATAAGATACCTACTGTTCACACATACCAAGTAATATTGTTGTTGTAAGTCTTCAGATTGCTCTCATTTTTAATATAATATCAGGCATTTCACATGGACTACTGATGCAGACTTAAGAGGCGGTGTTGGAACTCTCATGACCAGTGAAAGCTGTTTCACTTGTTAATATTATAGTTTTATGAAACTACAGTGATGGAAGGTCTTGCCATGTTGGGCCAAAGTGGTTCTGCAAGGGATTTTTTAATGTCTTTTGCTTTAGAGACATGAAGAGTGATTCCTTTGATTTCTGTGCGAGGCGTCATTTGAGCCAGCGATTTTCCTCTTTTACACAGACTTTGGTACTTTCCAAGATCATTATTGTAAAATAGCTCACCTTTTACACGAACATAATTTTGTGCCTTCTGTGTTTTCTTCATGTAATCCTTTTGGTTTTAGCTGATGGAAAATGCCATTGAGAATGAGGATTCAGTACAGTAATTCATAAAGGTCTGTAAGGATGTCATGCGTCCTAACTTCTTTTTTAATTCTAAAAACAGCATGGTATAGAGGTAGAAATGAATGACCTACAGTTGGGAAAATTATTTGTAATTCTGTGACTGAATCAGGCGCATTAGTCAGAAACCAATTTCAGTCCATTTCTGCAACAGTGCTGTTCTTATTTTGACCTTCACATCCATCTGCTACCAGTGGAAGGGTGTTAATTACACTGAAATCAGTATTGTTTAAATTATTATATAAAGCTGATGCAATGATATTGAGATTATTTGCAAACTCTGTTTAATTCCAGGAATAAGTAAATACCTTGTTCTTAATCATTGATGCTCTTGAATGGCCTTGAGCTATTGCGAAATTGTACTGCTTGGTCTGGAATATGGGGCAGAGAATTTTTTTAATGGTAATCAAAAGAGAAAACCAGAAAACCAGGTTCATTTTCCCTCAAAAGGCTATAAAATGCTTTCACCCTAGCACTGTGATTTTTTTGTCTAGGATCAAGGTGTTTCTCTCTTCTGCGTCAGACTCTGTCTTCAGTCTTTCTTGAAACTGCAAACATTTTTAGCATATATCGGTTCTGGGTGTTTCAAATCCAATATTAAACCTGGTATTGAAAGCGTTTCTGAACTATTCCTTCACTTTTAGCCCTGTAGCTCGCCTTATCTTCTTGATATTCCGATCACTACTTATATAAACACTGACCGATGATTTCGACCTACAATACATTTACACATCTTTATAAACGTGATCTCATATTAAATAACTCTGTTACTTCTGAACAGTGGACAACATGGAAGTCTCTCAATCGATTACGCTCCAGCACCACGAGATGCAAGACCAACCTACAGAAATGTGGCCTTCCTGTGGAGACAGTTTACTGCAAGTGTGGTACTAAGCAGACTAACGAGCATCTTCTACTGTGTCCATCTTCTCCAGCCACTTGTACCATTAAAGATCTAATGAGGGCAGCTCCAAATGCGCTTGTCGTGGCCAATTTTTGGTCAACCAATGTTTAAAATTTCCTTTTTTAATTTTTGTCTCTCTTACTTTGTACTTCTGACACGATAAATCTATCTATCTCTATAATTATAAAAGGAAGTGTTTGTCGGTCTGTCTGTGCGCGATGTCCAGCAAAATCTACAGCACGCAGAGATCTGAAATTTTGAACATAGGTAGATGGAAGTGTGTCCGAATGCACCTCGAAGCCGGAATTTTGATTTTCGCTTTCGTTGGTGAGTTATGAACGATAAACCATCGGAAAACATGCATTGGGATATGACAATCCAACGTGCTGTCACCAAGATTAAATGCATAGAGTCGCTGTCGCTAGGCAACGTACATAAGGTAGGTCGAGAACACAATATTCAAGGAGCCATTTTACGTCCAGGACGTAGGAAGCTGTTGTTTGGCCTCATATGTTGTGAGGGCATATGACGGTGTTGATGATGATTCGTCCGTCGGATCGGGGCATTAAGTCTTGAGCTATTCGACAGGAGTGCTCTATGTGCCGGCGGCGGGTTTCATCCTCTTCATTCTTGCTATCATATATCATGTCATTCATTTCTTTGAACAAGCAACTTTTACAAGAATTACCCGATGTTCTACACAGTTACAAGTCTATCGACTACACGGCTGAGCTTCGAAAGACTTGGAGTCACCTGGAGTACCCTCGAACATCTTAGAGCGGACGATTGTGGCACCAATTATCCTTCTTAAGAATAAGAATCCTGCCCTCTGTAATGAACACGACTCTGAAACTGATGACTAATATTATTGAAGCCATTCTCATGATTGGGCATGCCGCGAGCGAAGTAATATTCATTCCTCGGATTTGAATAATTTCTTCGGATATACAGTGAAGTTTAGATGTCTGCAGTGTTCAAAATAAAATTTCTCCATGTAATAATAAAGCAAGCATATTCTTCTTCTTCTTACTATATATAAAAATGGATGTATGCAGGTATGTGTGTGTGTAAATGACACATCTCCTCCTAAACCACTGGAGCAATTTCATCAAAACATGGTACACTTATGACTTACTATATGGAGACGAGCACTGTGGGGGTAAGCAATCCGTAGATCCCTTAAGGGGGTGGCAGGGGGCAAGGTATAAAAATAATCGAAAAAAGTGCCGAATCCACAGTTTTCGGGGTCGCTGAGATGAACAGTGACACTCCCGATTTTTCAAAAGTCAAAGTTCAGCTTCCTTTCGAATGGGGGAAGTGGGGGTGATATTCAATAATAATGTCGAATACATAGTTTTCGTGGGTCGCCGAGGTGAATTTTATACTCTGGATTTTTAGTATCAGGAGACAAACCATGTGGGGGTAAGAGAGCCCAGGAACCCTTAGGGGCAGGGGGGGCGAGGGGGGTCAGATAAACAAATTAACGAAAATAGTGTCGAATCCATACTTTTGAGGGTCGCTGAGATGAATAGTGACACTCCGGATTTTTTTAAAGTTCAAGTTCAGCCCCCTTTGGGGTGGGGGTGAGGGGGAGTGATATATAAAATTAAACGAAAATAGTATCGAATACATAGTTTTCGGGGTCGCCGAGGTGAATTGTACACTCCGGATTTTTAGTATCAGGAGACAAACCACGTGGGGTAAGACAGCCCAAGAACCGTTAGGGGCAGGGGGGGCGAGGGGGCTGAGATATAAAAATCATCGAAAATGGCGTCGAATCAATACTTTTCGGGGTCGCTGAGATGAACAGTGACACTCCGGAATTTTTTAAAGTCCAAGTTCAGCCCCCTTCGTGGTGGGGGGCGATGGGAGAGTGATATATAGAAATAATAGAAAATAGTGTCGAATACATAGATTTCAGGGTCGCTGAGATGAATAGTGACACACTGAATTTTTAGTATCAGGAGACAAACCATGTGGGGGTAAGAGAGCCCAGGAACCCTTAGGGGCGGGGGGCCGAGGGGGGTCTGATAAACAAATTAATGAAAATAGTGTCGAATCCATACTTTTCGGGGTCGCTGAGATGAATAGTATCATTCCGATTTTTTAAACTCAAAGTTTAGCCCCCTTTAGGGTGGGGGAGGGGGGAGTGAGATATTATAATAATAATCCAATATACTGCCGATTCCATAGTTTTTCCGGTCGCTGAGATGAATAGTAACATTCCGGATTTTTAAAGTCTAACTTCAGCCCCCTTTGGCATAGGGGTGAGAAAGGGTGAAAAAATAAATTGTCAGAAATGACCGAGGTAATGGACGTGTGTGTTCCAGTGTGACTTTCAAGTATAACTTACTACCTGGAAAATTTTCTGTGGAAGTAAGAAGCCCCTAGAACCACTAAGGAAGCGGGTGAAATATAATCCACACTAATAAATGGAAGTCTGTTTGGCGCGATCTATATATACTATATATATATTGTGCCTGTCCGGGGCTTCAGTGCACAATAATAATAATAATAATAATAATAATAATAATAATTCGTGAGGGCATCGGCCGAATGGAAAATACGTGATGAGATCTTCGGCGAATGGCCCTAGAATCGAATTCTCATCATCATCCCTACTTCAGAATAACCACGGCTATAATATTAGAGCATTCAGGTCAATGGTGCGTTCGGACTAAAAGGCATTAATAAATTATTTATAAGTAGGGATCTCAATATAGAAGAGGAATACAACGTCAATACAAATCAGAAGAATGATGTTTTAAAGTTTTATGAATATCAGATTTATTATCAACTGAGAAAGAACATCCACAACTAAAACGAAATGTGCCGTATAACATTTGATCACAAATTTAAAAAAAAGCGGGATTCATATTAATGAAATTATTATTTAATTGTCTTGTGGAATTAATATTCCACACCAATAATCCCGATATTTAGAGGCCTTTCACTTGTTACTACCTCTATTATTCACAACATTGTTTGGCATTAATTCATTAATTTATTAATCAATGCATTAATTATACATAATAATCGGCACTATAATGATCACCCTTTTGATATCATCCCAGCTTTCTATACATGAACTGGAGTTTTGAAATATTATAATTTCTTGTGATCATATCATTACGCGATCAAGGATTAAGACAGTATGTTAATTATGACAAGCACATTCCAAGATATCTGAAAGTCATGTTCAGCCCTAATAACTAACTTCATTATTATTTACAAAGGTGTAACTAATCGCATAGGCATGTTTCGCCGGGATTAAAATAAAATACCATTTAATCAATTAACATATAATAATACTGGGCTTATGGATGACGCGTGGACAATAACACGACATTTCACATGTAATAATACACTCAACTACTACTAAACATGTAATATGACCCTTTATCATATATACAAGATTACATGGAGGGAATGGTCCTTCCATTGCCAAAAATAATAGCAATGATACACGTTGCCCTGGATGGGGGTCGAACTCATAGTCTTCTCACTGCAGGATGCATGTTTTAAATTTCTAGATCGGATGGAATGAACAAAATAAATTGGGAGGAAGTTTATTGTTCCTACTATATTAATTCAGTCGCGGTGACAATTAGCTACTCTATGCGTAAATGTCCGTCGGATATTGTTAGAAAGTAAATGGCCATCGAACACTCCACAGTCAAGGCTTTTAACGTGCCCACAGCTTCCTTAGCCTTTGTATCCATCTGTCACTTTCTCTAGCCTAACGGTACTTACGCACGCCTCCCTTTCATACAGTCGGGGGAAGGTATCTCTCTTTAATAAGCTGCCTCGATATAAATTCGGGCCAACACGGCTTCTTCAAGCTCAATGCTAACATGTTAATTCTCACATGGTTCTATTCAACCTAATCTCAATATAACTAGCGTGGTACAATTCTTCACGCTTTGCATAAAATCTCTGGCACATATTTATTTCGCCTTGATTATCAATTGATAGATATTCACCGACCATCACTTCCAACTCAATACCACGAACACTCGCATATATTTACATAAGGGATATTAATTCATACCACTCTATAAAAAAATTTACATTTTAAATTCACGATCTAGAAATTATACTCGCATCTAAAAACATCATTTGAACTCCTCATATGCTCCGTCTTATACATGACATACAAGTCATCCTCGTATTCTTTTGAAGAGGCAGAGCATCTCATCTTATCATAAGATCTGGGGTTACCTAGATGGATACCACTTCCATCCATCATAACACTTCTTGAAGACAAAATAAATCATTACAGGAATCTTATAACTAACATGCATTACTTTCCAAGGGGTCTAAATTAACTGCTGGTCATCATTGCCAGTACAAACTTCCTACTACACAAGCTAAAAATTTTAATCCCTTTGAACAGCCTGCGATCATCATTCACATTTTTAATCTACTTGACATGCTAATTCTAACTATTTACAGGAGGGAAAATGACTTTCAAACATAGTAAACTTGAAAATGCACTTATCTTAGGGTGATCATTCTTGTCCGAGGCAGCACACTCATAACAGCTTAAGCCATCATCTTGCTGCCTTTGATGTCGTGAGGTCCTTGGTTCGATTCCGGGATGAACTCCATCTTGTAGACTTCACCACGCATAATAATCCTGAAGGTATCCAACACAATGAGATGCTGGGTAGGTAAGTGACTCGTGTATCCTCTTCCCAAACCAGCGATCACTCGTTCCAATATGCAAAGGGGAAAACGCTATGGTTATAATTGGGTCAACTTGTAACACGCACTACATTCAGGCATGGTTAGATTTATCCCAATATTGCTGAACTATCACGTATTCATTTGCACTGTAATCCAACGTTAAGGGTCACTAACTTGCTTATTTCACATCCCCACACAATGTAAGATAACTCACATCCACGTTTGTACTTTCAGCAGACGCTGCCCAAATTATTATTATTATTATTATTATTATTATTATTATTATTATTATTATTATTATTATTATTATTATTATTATTATTATTATTATTATTATTATTATTATGCGTGAGTCGCAATTTCCTGAACAAATTCACTTTTCCAACATTCTAATTGTAATTCCAATTGTGCTCCCACAACACTACACTGTATTTGACTAGTAGTGAATTAATCCAGCCACACACGAATCCATCGAACATATATTACAGTAGCTTGTATGCTACGCAGCTCATAACAGGTGGGTTATTCCTCGTTCACTATCCTCGTTGATTACACCATGATACAAAATGTTATAAATACACGAAATTTACACAATAAGTGCACGTCAATAATCACTGCGCTTAAATAATGATTTATGCAGTACTTCTGCTAGTTAAATCTCACAATTGCAGTACTTCATCACTTGATGAAAGTATTACACAATATCACAGGTCGTGCAAAATATTAACACGTCTGAACAGCACGAAGACACAGTAGGTAATGGGTAAGTAGTCTCCTGTCCGATTTCTTTTGTAAGACAGAGGAAAAAACCAAGAGTGGGGGTTAACTACGGCTTCATGTCGGGGATCACTTCCGTAAAAAGCCGTTTGTCGGCGTTGATCTGCATATCAAAAGATAGCTCTGACCTTCCATATTTTACTGATCGAATCTTATTCTCTTAGGATCGGCGGTTTAATTATAATCGCCAAAGCGTCATTTACCACTTGTGCAATGATTGACTTACGTCTTGCCGATCTCCAGGATAGGCTCACCTCGCCAGACCTGTGACGACGTTCTGTAATTCTCTGCACCGATTCAGATCACGTAATCAATGATAAGTTGAATAACTGGAAGATGTTTCGTTGTCATCTTTAACTAAATAATTCCTTGATCACGGCAAGCTCTTATTCATGAATATTAGATGCGTAAGTCAATAATCACATGATTCTTATTATTGTTATTAATATTGAAAATTCTGAAACAAATGAAGGTTTTGGTTGGTATCACTAAAATCACCAACAAATATTTAGGGAGTTACTTCTCCCTAAGTTAACCCGACTTATTAAGCATGGCTCGCGGGCTGTCACATGACCTTCTACTCCTTCCAACTCACTCGCACAGGAGAGAGAAACATCCTAATTGCTGGCCAGCGTATGACTCGCCCTTGTCATTACGCGCACAGAGCCTCTTGTCCTCTAAAGTAGCAGCGCATCGTTCGTATACCGTGCAGCGCTGTGGTCTGCTAGCTTTGCGGCTAAACGTCGTAGAATGACGCGGAAAACGGCATATTATTGATATGGGATGTCACGATATGGTATCTAAAGTACCGTGAACGGTCACAATATATATATACTGTATATATAAATTAAGGCATAAACATGAAAACAGACGTGAATTAGTGAGACCATTCTAGGCATCTTAGAAATTTAAAACTTGGTACCAGACAAGCTAATGACTTCAAGGATCCCTAGAAAAATTTCAAATTCTCATAATTCTCTGAGGGGTACATGCTGGGAGTTTCAAACCTGCATAAGAACACAGTCAGTGATATTTATGCAGAACCTACAGGTTTCATGGGCTTGAAAGTTTCCTGAAAGTCCTGATTTTTAACCCACTCTCCCATATCAAGATCACAGCACAATCTCCCAGACGAGTTAGAAAATTGAAATTTTGCAAAATTATAGCTTTTAGTATGTAACCGACAGAAAATTTACGAGATGTTTAAAATTTTTGTTTTTTACCCCCTAAAAATATCGAGATATGGAGGCAATTTTAATGACGGTGCAGTCCTTCCTTTCGATGTATTCCGTGGCTAAACGGTAAGTCGTATCAAAAACGGATGGCACAATCTGCGTTCAATTTGGAGTGATCTACAACTTCAGTCCTATGACCTTCTGTCGTATCTCTATCCCTTATACATTACATTTTTCTCTATATCTGGATTTACCTAAATGTTGCACTTTGTACACATATAATTGATGGTTTGATTCACTTATAAGAAAGATGGGATCATCAAATTCTACACGAATATTCGCCCACCCAGTAGCCATATGTGAGCCAAATTCTATGTTTGAAGCTGTCTCATAAGTACCTGAAAAGTAATTCACTGTGTAAAAATCTTACATAAATTTCATCCTATTCAACGTTTCTAAAAGATAATGAATTGTGGTAGGCAAGTGCACCTGTCGTTATCATCACAATTCCACAACTCGCACTTTACATTGGAAACATCGTCTGCGGACCTCCCTATGCTTTTTTCCGGATAACGCCAATTTACATGCAATTTAAAAATTATTATTCACCTCATGTACAGTAATTTACTTTGATATCCGTACACAATCTGAAATACCGTAGCGAAGCACGGGTACAATTGCTAGTAATATTATAAAACGAAGTGTTTGTCTGTCTGTCTGTGCGCGATGCCCAGCAAAATCTACAGCACGTAGAGATCTGAAATTTTGAACATCTGTAGATGGAAAGGGGTCCGAATGCACCTCGAAGCCGGAATTTTCATTTTCGCTTTTGTTGGTGAGTTATGAACGAAAAGCCATCGGAAAACGTGCATTGGGATATGACAATCCAACGTGCTGTCACCAAGATTAATGCATAGAGTCGCTGTCGCTAGGCAACGTACATAAGATAGGTAGAGAACGCAATATGCAAGGAGGCATTTTACGTCCAGGACGTAGGAAGCTGTTCTTGGTATTATATGGTGTGAGGGCATATGACGGTGTTGATGATGATTCGTCCATAGGATCGGGACGTTAAGTTTTGAGCTATTCGAGAGGAGTGGCATATGTGCCGGCGCCGGGTTTCATCCTCTTCATTCTTGCTATCATATATTATGCCATTCATTTCTTTCAACAAGCAACTTTTACAAGAATTACCCGATGTTCTACACAGTTACAAGTCTATCGACTACACGGCTGTGCTTCGAAAGACTTGGAGTCACCTGGAGTACGCTCGAATATCTTAGAGCGGACGATTGTGGCACCAATTATCCTTCTTAAGAATAAGAATCCTGCCCTCTGCAATGAACACGACTCTGAAACTGATGACTAATATTATTGAAGCCATTCTCATGATTGGGCATGCCGCGAGCGAAGTAATATTCATTCCTCGGATTCGAATAATATCTTCGGATATACAGTTTAAGTTTAGATCTCTGCAGTGTTCAAAATAAAATTTCTCATGCAATAAGCATAATCTTCTTCTTCTTACTATATATAAAAATCGATGTATGCGTGTGTGTAAATGACACATCTCCTAAACCACTGGAGAAATTTCATTCAAACTTGGTACACTTATGACTTACTATCTGGAGACGAGCACTGCGGGGGTAAAGCCATCCGTAGCTCCCTTAGTTGGGGGGATCACGGGGGGGGGCAAGGTATAAAAATAATCGAAAAACGTGCCAAATCCGCAGTTTTCGGGGTCGCTGAGATGAACAGTGACACTCCCCATTTTTCAAATGTCAAAGTTCAGCTCCCTTTTGCATGGGGGCCGAGGGGGGAGTGATAGATAAAATTAAACGAAAATAGTGTCGAATACATAGTTTTCGGGGGGGCCGAAGTGAATTGTACACTCCGGATTTTTAGTATCAGGAGACAAACCACGTGGGGGTAAGACGGCCCAAGAACCCTTAGGGGCAGGGGGGGCGAGGGGGCTGTGATATAAAAATCATCGAAAATAGTGTCGAATCTATACTTTACGGGGTCGCTGAGATGAACAGTGACACTCCGGAATTTTTTAAAGTCCACGTTCAGCCCCCTTCGTGGTGGGGGGGGGGGCGATGGGAGAGTGATATATAGAAATAATAATGATATATAGAAATAATAGTGTCGAATACATAGTCGCTGAGGCGAATAGTGACACTCCGAATTTTTAGTATCAGGAGACAAACCACATGGGGCAAAACACCCCAGGAACCCTTAGGAGCAGGGGGAGGGGCAAAGGGACTGAGATATACAAATAATCGAAAGTAGTGACGAATCCATACTTTTCGGGGTCGCTGAGATGAATAGTAACATTCCGATTTTTTAAACTCAAAGTTTAGCCCCCGACAGGGTGGGGGAAGGGGGAGTGAGATATAATAGTAATCGAATATACTGCCGAATCCATAGTTTTCCGGGTCGCTGAGATGAATAGTAACATTCCGGATGTTTAAAGTCTAACTTCAGCCCCCTTTGGCATAGGGGTTGAGAAAGGGTGAAAAAATAAATTGTCAGAAATGACCGAGATAATGGACGTGTGTATGTTCCAGTATGACTTTAGTATGACTTAGTGTACTAACTGGAAAACGTACTGCGGGAGTAAGACGCCCTTAGAACCACTAGGGAAGCGGGTAAAATATTATCCACACTAATAAATGGAAGTCTGTTTGGCGCGATCTATATATACTGTACTATATATATATATATATATAAATTAAGGCATAAAAATGAAAACAGACGTAAATTAGTGAGACCATTCTAGGCATCTTATAAATTTAAAACTTGGTAACAGACAACCTGATGACTTCAGGATCCCTAGAAAAATCTCCAATTCTCATAATTCTCTGAGGGATACATGCTGGGAGTTTCAAACCTGTATAAGAACACAGTCGGTGATATTTGTCCAGAACCTACAGGTTTCATAGACTTAAAAGTTTCCTTAAAGTCCTGATTTTTAACCCACTCCCCCATATCAAGATCGCAGCACAATCTCCCAGACCAGTTAGAAAACTGAAATTTTACAAAATTATAGCTTTAGGATGTAACCGACAGAAAATTTACGAGATGTTAAAAAAATGTATTTTTTACTCCCGAAAAATATCGAAATATGGAGGCAATTTTAATGACGGTGCAGTCCTTCCTTTCGATGTATTTCGTGGCTAAAAGGTAAGTCGTATCACAAAATGGATGGCACAATCTCCGTTCAATTTGGAGTGATCTACAACTTCGGTCCTATGACCTTTCGTCGTATCTCTATCCCTTATACATTAAATGTTTCTCTATTTCTCGATTTACCTAAATGTTGCACTTTGTACACGTACAATTAATGGTTTGATTCACTTATAGGAAAGATGGGATCATCAAGTTCTACACGAATATTGGCCCACCCAGTAGCCATATGTGAGCCAAATTCTATGTTTGAAGCTGTCGCATAGTATCAGAGAAGTAATGCACTGTGTGAAAATCTTACACACATTTCACCCTATTCAACGTCTCTAAAACATAATGAATTGTGGTAGACAAGTGCACCTGTCGTTATCATCACAACTCCACAACTCGCACGTTACATTGGAAACATCGTCTGCGGACCTCCCTATGTTTTTTCTCGGATAACGCCAATTTACATGCAATTTAAAAATTATTATTAACTTCATGTACAGTAATTTACTTCGATATCCGTATACAATCTGGAATACCGTAGCGAAGCACGGGTACAATTATTGCTAGTAAATAAATAAAATAAACGTGATGACAGAATTCTGTCTTGAAATATATTTATTTGCCTTCCTGTTTCCACCCCTGTTTTCTTTCGGAGAAGTTCCTGTGGTAAGGAATCTTGTAGCAACTCGATGTTTTCCTGAACCTGATATATTCAGGAAAGCTTCCCTGCAGACTTGAACTTTGCGCTTCGATTTTCCCAATTAATATTTCAGAGATAATGACTTCGGTGACCGATCCCCTTGTCTTGGACGATGTTTGGTTATTGGAGATATCTCTAAATATTTCAAGATAAAAGCGTCTTGTTTTAACTTGTCACTAGATGCATAGAACTGTTAGCGACATATTCTTGCGTCTTGCATTGTCGAAGACTTGCAGTTGAAAGTTCCTTTCACAGGATGGTGTCATGAAGGACGTTTAGGTGGCCCACATGCAAATACCTGTGGCAGAAGATTAACTTTTACTTTCTGAGGCTATATTATTATTATTATTATTATTATTATTATTATTATTATTATTATTATTATTATTATTATTATTATTATTATTATGTTTTTAATGTGAGTTAGAAAACACACACTCACACAAACATGCATAGTTAGTCATCGTATTTTCTTCTCAAACGTGCTCATTTGAATTCTTTTTGAATCTCAAAGAATGAAACACACATACAAATATTTTCTTTTTGACAGCTCTGCAAGGCTAATTTCTGAAAAGAAATCAACCTAAAATCAACTGCTTCAAGAATCGAACGAGAACCTTTGATAATCTGTAGTAAAATAAAATGAAATAATATTCTTACCGCTCTCGATTTTGTTGTGATTTCCACTGTGATTTATCTCTGGTTCTCTTTCTCCCGGGAGCCTCCGTGACTCAGACGGCAGCGCGTCGGCCTCTCACCGCTGGATACCGTGGTTCAAATCCCGGTCACTCCATGGACAAAGCGGAGGCGGGACAGATTTTTCTCCGGGTACTCCGGTTTTCCCTGTCATCTATCATTCCAGCAACACTCTCCATTATCATTTCATTGCATCTATCAGTCATTATTAATCACCTTGGGAGTGGCGACCCCATTGTAATACAAGCCTATATATGTTTCATTCATTACATTCCTGACCCGGTCTAAGACTGGAAAACAGGTTGTAGGTTTTCTTTTTTTTTTTTTTTTTTTTTTTGCACTTGATCTGGGGGTTTCAACTATTGATGTTTCCTTTATGTAGTATAAGGTATGAAAGTAAATTTTTCAGTTTCCCACTCAGAACAATATGCACGTTACACTACACATGAACACTGCTTTTGTGAACATTGTGGTAAACAATGTGGGAGATATCAGCTACAGGACTGCTTGAAACGAACAAAATTTAATTACTGGCCATTGGCTGCAATAAATCTATTATTATCAATAATGACAAAATACGAGCACACAGGAAATATATATCATGGAGAGACCAAACGTCGTGGGAAGGCACTGAATGTGATGTTAATAACGAGTTGCTCCTCCGCAAGTCCTCAAAACGGCAGCAATACGGCATCTTGCACTGCTACCCACATTTGGTATTGTGTAGTTGGTGCGCGGTTTATGGAGTTCATCATCATCATCATCTGTTTACCCTCCAGGTTCGGCTTTTCCCTCGGACTTAGCGAGGGATCCTACCTGTACCGCCTCAAGGGCAGTGTCCTGGAGCTTCAGACTCTTGGTCAGGGATACAACTGGGGAGTATAACCAGTACCTCGCCCAGGCGGCCTCACCTGCTATGCTGAACAGGGGCCTTGTGGAGGGATGGGAAGATTGGAAGGGATAGGTAAGGAAGAGGGAAGGAAGCGGCCGTGGCCTTAAGTTAGGTACCATCCCGGCATTCGCCTGGAGGAGAAGTGGGAAACCACGGAAAACCACGTCCAGGATGGCTGAGGTGGGAACCGAACCCACCTCTACTCAGTTGACCTCCCGAGGCTGAGTGGACCCCGTTCCAGCCCTCGTACCACTTTTCAAATTTCGTGGCAGAGCCGGGAATCGAACCCGGACCTCCGGGGGTGGCAGCTAATCACGCTAACCACTACACCACAGAGGCGGCCATAATTTTAGTTACGATTCTATATAATTGACATGTACGTAGCATGGAAAGTGTAACTTTTGTTCATTTCAATTTTCCAATTACATTTTACATACTAATTTTCTCTGTCCAAAACAGGCTTACATACTAGTATATCAATAAAGCTGATCGTTCAACTGAATATCACCAAGAAGTCACAATGACATGATAGGTCCCATGAAATGTTGCTCCTTTACCTGGCTCGCAGCATGATCCTACAGACCGAATGCCAAAATTGCCCAGAATTTAAAAAAAAAAAGGATGTTACCGGGAGAGTTAGCCGTGCGGTTAGGAGAGCGCAGCCATGAGCTCGCATCCGGGAGATAGTGGGTTCGAATCCCACTGTCGGCAGCCCTGAAGATGGTTTTCCGTGGTTTCCCATTTTTACACCAGGCAAATGCAGGGGCTGTACCTTAATTAAGGCCACGGCCGCTTCCTTCCCATTCCTAGGCCTTTCCTGTCCCCTCGTCGCCATAAGACCTATCTGTGTCAGTGCGACGTAAAGCAACTAGCAAAAAAGTGGTATTTCTGTATAGGTCGGGTCCATAGTAGCAAGGAAATGCACTTTTTAATTTTCCGTAATGTCTGTCTGTCTGTCTGCCTGTATGTATGTATGTATGTATGTATGTATGTACACGCATCACGAGAAGAGAATTTAATGAAAATCGGCATGTTAAGTTGGAAAATAAGTCGCTACAATCTAGGCTACAAATAATCTTATTCACGCTGAGAGAAATGGTAGCCTAGGGGAAGGCCTAAATTTAAATTCTCAAATTTTTATGTTATTAGTGGTCCTATCTTAATTAAAATCGGTATGCAAAGTCGGGAGATAAGTCGCTACAATCTAGGTCATAAATAATTTTATTGACGCTGAGTGAAATGGTAGTTTAGGGGAAGGCCTAAAATTCAATTCTCAAATATTTGTGTTATTAGTGGTCCTATGAACAAATACTACATTACTAAAGTTATATAGTATTACATTTCTGATCATTTATGTCTTATACATTTTTACCGTACCGGATATGATAAAAGTGATATTCATGAATTTGGATTTTTGTTGCGAAGTTCATATCGGCGCCAAACCACGAGAAAATGTGTTGACAGAATTTAATGAAAATCGTTATGCAAAGTCGGGGAATAAGGAACTACAGTCTACACTATAAATAATTTCGTAAGACGCCCTAATATCAGAGAGTCGAAAGAAAACTAAATGTGAAGGGCTAAATACAGAAAGCTCATAACATTGAACAACAATAACATTACATTGACCATTGTTTGTTACGATGTGCTTTGTGTCTTCTGTTACCAATCATGTCCGATAGATGGGATTACTGCTGTAAACAGAGTATTTCTTTTTTTTATTTGCTTCACGTCGCACCGACACAGATAGGTATTATGGCGACGACGGGATGGGAAAGGGCTAGGAGTAGAAAGGAAGCGGCCCTGGCGTTAATTACGGTACAGCGCCAGCATTTCCCTGGTGTGAAAACGGGAGACCACGGAAAACTATCTTCAGGGCTGTCGACAGTGGATTTCGAACCCACTACCTCCCAAATGCAAACTCACAGCTACGCTCCCCTAACCGCACGGCCAACTCGCCCTATTTCTTCTTTAGCATGCCATTCCTCTGGTTCATACGTTTTCTGATACGAGTGCTTCGTAACACACTGGTTCATCATAGCATTGCAGCTATTCAATCCCTACTCTGAGGCACTGATTGGAACGAGCAGTGTGCATATTTAACGGAATAATGTCAGAGGAGTGTTCACGGCGGTCTGCGACCTGGTTATTCCAGCTCTGGAACTTTAGACTGTTAGACCGGTATTGTAGTACTGTTCGTTAAAAGTGAGAAAATGTGCGGTTTTTCAAATTGAGCCAGTATTTTATACGATAATATTGCTTTTAATCCCTACAATTCTACTGACGTTTTTGTAATGGCCTAAGTTAACTAATTGTAGTTAGGAAAACCACTAAGACAGTCTTTCTTAGAATCCCGTAGCGAAGCACCGGTACATGAGCTAGTGTTAAATGAAAGAAAAAGAAAGAGTACGTTTACTTATCGCTTCAATTTTTTGACCCCGACGTAATCCACGATGTCGTACGAACCAGATAGCGGTATATTAACATTGCGAGTAAACGAAACGGAAAAGCAGTCGACATTGCGAATCACTGTGAAGCTGCCACCGTTCTGGAGAAGTAGGCCGTAATTTCTGTTTTCTAATAACACCAGAGAAGACACATAATACTACTCTCCAGTAGCAGCTCTTGAATGCGACGTCTCAGAACAGATTAGTACAATTATAACCTCACCACCAGCTCAAGATGAATATGTAATTATTAAGGAAACTTTAATCACAGTGTTTGCTGTTGGTGGAGAGCAAAATCTTGGTAAACTACTTACCGAAGTGGAGCTAGGTGTCCGCAAGCCTTCTCAGCTTTTGAGGCAAATGAGTGATCTTGTAGGTGGCAGGGTTTGTAGTGACTTGTTAAAATCGCTTTGCTTACAACCGTTACCTCAATATGCTCACACAGTTCTAGCTGTAAGCATTAACTCGTTGCTATGGCTGATCGTTTGATGGGAAGAGAACTAATGACCTCCGTTTTGCAGACGACACCACACTTGTAGCCAGCAGTGTACAGGAGCTTGTCGAGATAATGGATCGTGTACAACAGGAAAGGCACAAACTTGGCATGGAAATTAGTTGGAGCAAGACAAAACTAATGATTGTCAACAAAGGTGTAGAGATTCAGCTGCCACAGCACCTTAACTATCTCCAAAGAGTCTGTCAGTTTCCTTATATTGGTTCAATAATCGAGGATAAAAGTAGCTGCGAAAAAGAAATCAAACGTCGCATCATTCTAGGACGTACAGCTGTGGCAAAATTAAAGAAGATCTGGCAAGATAGAGCAATATCTATGAATACGAAGAAAAGATTAGTTCATTCGCTTGTGTTCTCGATCTTCCTGTATGGATGCGGAACTTGGACCATAAAAGCTAAAGACAGGAACCGAATCATCGCCTTTGAAATGTGGTGTTGAAGAAGGATGTTGCGAATACCGTGGACAGCCAGGCGAACAAATGATTCTGTCATCCGGGAAATTGGAATACAAGAAAATGTATGCCAAGTTGTGTATCAGAGAATCCTACAATTCTTTGGTCACATTATGAGAAGAGAGGATGACAACCTGGAAAAATTAACTGTCCAATGAAAAGTTTCTGGTACAAGGACACGAGGACGGGTCACAAAAAGATGGGTTCATCAAGTAAGAGAGATCATGGACTTACCATGGAGAGTTGCTGTCCGGAAAACGCAAGTACGTACAGAATGGCATCAGCTTATAAAAGAAACAAAAAGTCCTTGGGTCAAGATACTCAGTCATGAGTGGAACGACTGGAGAGAGAGATGGCAGATCGTATAATGGAAATGCATGTTAAATATGATGACACTAAATCGCTTCCGACTTGCGATATTTAATTACTTTTCTTACCAACCAAGTGACTCAACTAAAATTGGAGGTTGAACCGTTTCGTCGTCAGATTTGCATTCGTTCTGCATTTCTTGCTAGGTCTCGTAGAAACTCACGCGATGTTAGCAATGTGTGTATTTCTACCTGTTAGTATCATGAACAGTTCGGCCGCAGGTCGACTAAGTGTAGATCCCCATGCCCAATTTCTACTTCAGTACCGAAAACTTAAGTGACGAAATATTATCCATACACCGAGAAGCAGTTGTGGTAGATTAACGAACGTTGGTAAGCGTGTTTATACATCTGAAAGATGATGTTGAATCAAATTTCCCGCAAATCACATTAGCGTCGTGCTATTAGCGCCCCCATGACGTTGCATACCAGGTTTGCTTTAAATACGGCTGTACTGTGCGAGAGCGTTAGTTACCTGTGAGATTAGACGGGGTGACTCTGAGCGGGTCAAGAATGCCTTTACGACTGCGAAGAGGCCAGTATCAACAGCTCACTGCGGTTGAACAAGGCCGTATAATAGGGATACGTAAAGGTGGATTTTCCTTCCGTGCTATTGCAGAACTACTTTGCAGAAATGTCTCCACAGTACATGCGTGCTGGCAGCAGTGGTCAAGAGAAGGTACGCTCGCAAGACGACCGGACTCCGAACGTCCCCGAGGCACCACCAAGACTGAGGACCGCCGTTCGGCGTATGGTTGTGGCGAAGCGGGCTGCGTCTGCAGCAGCAATTCGAGCAGCAGTTGGCACCACAATGACTCAACGAACTCTTCGAGATCGGTTACTTGAACGACAGACCCAAGCCAGACGCCCTGCGGCGTGCATTCCACTTACCCCAAACCACCATCTTGTACGATTTCAATGGTGCCAAGCGAGAGCACATTGGAGGATGGAGCGAAGATCTGTTGTGATGGTCATATGTTGGTTAGAAGGAGGCCAGGTGAGCGCCTGCATTCCACCTGTCTGCGGCGTCCACACATTGAATCTACAGCGGCAGTTCTAATCTGGGGAGCAATTTTCTATGACAGCAGGAACACTCCCTTGGTTATCCCACGCACCCTGACTGCAGATGTGTACTTCCGTCTGGTGATTGGACCTGTTGTGTCGCCATTCATGAACAGCATTCCCGGGGGTGTTTTCCAACAGAATAATTCACGACCCCATGCCGCTATTGCAACCCAGCCTGCTCTGCAGAGTGTCGACATGTTGCCTTGGCCTACTCGATCCCCCGATCTCTCCTCAATCGAGCACGTATGGGACATCATTGGACGACAGTTCCAGTGTCATCCACCACCGGCCTGAAACGTCCCTGTATTAACCGACAAAATGCATCAGGAATATAACTCCATCCCATAGGATGTTCTGTACGACACTGTGCATGCACGTTTGCACTCCTGCATTCAACGGTCAGTAGATTATAGCGGTTGTTAATGGACCAGCATGGTACATTTGCGATGGCTTCCCTCGAGCGGATATTAACCTGTAGTCTTTTACCTTTAATGAATTAAATATGTTACCTCAAAAAATACGAGGGTTGGAACTTATATAGTGGCAACTATTTAATAACAACTGATACAAAAGAGATACATGTTACCAAGTTTTACTGGTGTTTACAACCCGTTACCAGGGATGTGGAAGTTGTACGATACCTTTATCTGCGCTTGTTGTGTTGATATTTCGAATGGAGCGGTCTAGTAGCTGGTGAATCTCTGGAACAGTTCTGAAGTGACTGCAGTTGAATATGAAAGAGGTCGTACAGCACGATAGTGTCATCAGGGTCTTCAAGAGGCTTGCGAGGGATCTGCATTCCCTTACAGAACAGTGGCACGGTGGGTAAGGGCCTTCAACAAGGGACGCCAAAATGTTGCAGACATGCGTCGGCCAGAACATCTAAGTGTCAGTGAAGAAGAAGTGCATACTCTTGCCGCATTACTGGACACTGATCGACGCCACATGATTCGTGAGCTGGCCCGAAACACCGGATTAGCGCATGCGACTGTGCTTCACATTCTGAAGGTACGCCTGGCACGAAAAATGTCGTTGAAGGGTTATGCCCACCTTGTCACTGTTCTGTAAGGCAGTGCAGATTCTTCGTAAGCCTATTGAAGACCTTGATGACACTGTCGTGCTGTACGACCTCTAGCCCTTTCAACTGAATTCGATTCAAAACTGTCCCAGAGATTCGTCAGGCAGTAAACCGCTTCATTCGAAATATCAATACAACAGGCACTGCGAAACGTTTTCTAAGACTTCTATATCGCTGGTGACGAGTTGTACACAATGCTGGTGACTACTTTGAAGGACAGTACAACTTGGTAACATGTATTTCTTTTGAATCAGTTATTATTAAATAGTTGCCACTATTAAAGTTCCACCCTCGTATATTGCCAAAATTTCCGTATTCTACATTCTTTATTATATGGTGCTTGGATATTTTTTCCGCCAGTGTAAATGCCGGCGGTATGTGCTCGAGATGATTCACACCGTCTCTTCGGTCACTGACCGTCATTCTAAGAAACAATTCTTAATAGTCACTGGTGCTGACGTATCTGTAAAACCAGCATTTCCAACCGAGAAGCGAGGCGGAGCAAATAAATTTACGCTCTACTCGGTTGACAGCTCTTCATCCCAACGTACGAGGAACGATTATTAGACTTGAATATTTGCCTTCGCAGGGAGTTCCGATGATATTCATACTCACTATAGTTGAAAAACCAATTACTGAAACTGATTTGTTGAGGTACTTCAACCTTTTAGTAGATCGGAATAAGAAGACATTACCTGACTGAAACGCTTTCCTAGCCAGTAAAGCGTCAGAAACTACAGCAATTGCCAATTCAATTGTACCTTGAGTAAAAATCACTCTGCAATAATAACGGTAATTAAAAATGAGAGGTATTTTCCTCTTCATGAAACTCACAACATCATATCATTGTCAACTGTCCATCTCACAACCTTGTCGAGAACACTTTGCAGTCATTCACAGTGTTCTAATGTATTACTCTATACAGTATAACATCGTCCACAAATCCCATTTTCTCTGCTTCCAGATCTTCAGTCACATCATCTGTATACATTTAAGGCGTGATCAAAAAGTTTCTGTTTGTGGGCTTTGCTTCGGTGGACATGAAACGTATCGTGACTCCGGCGCGGGTATAGAAGAACGTGCATGTAAGCAAAGGATTAATTTGGAAGTCGTGTCGTGCCGACGTGTGTGCGTTAAGTGATACCACGTGAACAATGGCGACGTCCAAACAGGACCAACGTGCTGTTATTCTGTTCTCGGCTGCCGAAGGACATCCCTAGAAGAATGAAGGTCGTGTATGGGGCAACATGACTGTCGAAAACCACCGTTGTAGAATGGTGCACCAAGTTCCGTGCAGGTCGCGTTTCGACACAAGACTTCGGTCGATCTGTGAGGCCAGACTCATCCATTATGGACAACAACAAGTGGGAGACTCTCGAGCACACATCCTATAGTCCTGCTCTCTCCCCACGCCTTCGATCTCCACAAAAAAGTACTTGAAGGGCCGATGCTTCCTGTCGGACGAGGATGTGCCGCGTGTGGTAACGGACTTCTTCACGCAGCAGGACGCGGTGTCTTACCACACAGGAATTTTCAGCCTGGTGCGTCGGTGAGATGAGTGCCTCAATATTCAAGGCGATTTTTCCTGATTGGCAACCCGATTCAGGACTGTACGGCCGTCGAATGGGAACGTTGTAATGGCCCCTTATAAAAGAAAACACATTCAGTTTCTATAATACTGCCCTCTTAATGATCACGTACGGAACATGCCATACCGTTTTTAATTCAATATTATGTTGTTCAGAAGTAATCTGTTATTGAATTATTAAATGACGACCACACGGCACCTCGTAATCTGCAGTGATGAGCAGTGGTCGTGTGGTAGGCTGTTGCACCACGGGATTTGGTTTCCACAATTTAAGTACTGTTTTACAGTCTAGATATGGATAAAGAAGAAGGATAAAATTTTAGTACTAAATTATACTTTCAAAGCTTCTGCTGCTGCTGCCATTCTCCCCATCCGGAGTGGGTCACCAGTGCAACCGAGGGACTCTTTGGCCACGAAATTCGGAGTGTTTATTTATGTTTTTCCAATTGTTGGATTTGCATGCTTTGGCACACGTGCTATGAATTCCTACTGTACATTTCATTTTGGCGTGTGGGTTTGTAGCAAGGATGCGTCATCCAATGGGACTCGATTTGTGCTGGGTAATTTCCGACAAAGGAGTAGCGTTAGAAAAATGTTGCAAATTGTCTGGGAAGACTTGGAGAGAAGGAGAGGAACTGCTCGACTAAGTGGTATGTTCCGAGCTGTCGATGAACAGATGGCGTGGAATGGCATTAATAGACGAATAACTTTGAATGTTGTCTTTAAAAGTAGGAAATATCACAGTATTAAGATAAAGTTGGAATTCAGGGGGACAAATTGGGCCAACTATTCTTTTGTAGGAAAGGGAGATAGGGATTGGAATAACTTATCAAGCGAGCTGTTCATTAAATTTCCAATTTCTTTGCTATCATTTAAGAAAAGGCTGGAGAAAAAACAACAGAGAGGGAATCTGCTACTTGATTGATTGATTGATTGATTGATTGATTGATTGATTGATTGATTGATTGATTGATTGATTGATTGATTGATTGATTGATTGATTGATTGATTGATTGATTGATTGATTGATTGATTGATTGATTGATTGATTGATTGATTGATTGATTGATTGATTGATTGATTGATTGATTGATTGATTGATTGATTGATTGATTGATTGATTGATTGATTGATTGATTGATTGATTGATTGATTGATTGATTGATTGATTGATTGATTGATTGATTGATTGATTGATTGATTGATTGATTGATTGATTGATTGATTGATTGATTGATTGATTGATTGATTGATTGATTGATTGATTGATTGATTGATTGATTCCTGCACCAAACCCGCTGGGGTTTTATGCTGTTATCCCCCATTCATTGATTCATTTAAGTGTTAGAGAGTATTATAATTTTTTTATACTGGAATTACTTACATCTTCATCTTGATTCGTTATGCCCAGATGAGGAGCGCGCTTGATAATATTCTCATGTTTTCTTCTTCTCTTCCCAACATCTTTTCATCCTTCCGTTTTGCGTTGCTCAGTCCATCCTGTATTTAGTCAGGTGGGCTTTACAGAAAATTTGTGTTAGTGAATTAAAATGCCGAATTTTGTTATATCTTGAATGGTTGCTTTATTAATGCCAATTTCATTTAGGTTTTACTGATTTCGTTTTACTTAGACTGATTGACATGATGGAACAAACAACTAACAAGGCTTCTACTCCAGGCCCTAGTAGATATACTATGTTTTCACGGTCATCGCATTATTTACATGACATTTATATTATTTGAATTTTTTCTTCTCTGAGAGTTTGTTGTTCTGTCACTCAATATAGTTGTAAATTGTGTGTGTAAATTCTATGTGATGGTGTCATGTTTAAATGAAAAGCTCAACCCACTTTTAATTGTAGTATTAAGGCATCTGAATATTTGAAGGTATCTCTGAATTTGTACATGAACTTGCTGTATTTACACTGCTAAGATAATAGTAATCTGCTGTAAGTTATAGTGTAAAATTTGGAAATACTTACGGTTTGTCTGAATTTGTATACGACGGTTTTTTTATGTTAAGCTAATAGTAATCTCATACTATGGTAATGTAAGCCGTAGTATTAAGCACAGGAAAAACTTAAGTTGTGTGTGAATTTGTATATGATGACACTGGTCTTAGAATGTTAAACTTGTAATATTTTCTTTCCCTGGAATTGCTTGTTGTACTTTTGTCGTTGTATTTGTGTAACTTCCCCTCTTGGAGAACAATAATTGAACGAGAAATGCAACCATGCAAGCTAAGGGCGCCAATCTTTAAGTTGATGACTTAAAGATAAAAATTTCTAATCAAGCTTGGACGGACTAATCATTAAGCAGGAGAATTAGAAATCAAAAGGCTAATTAAGGCAGATTGATTACAATGATGTAGGAAAATACTATTTATTATATTGAATATAAATGACAATGGTTTAACGAGAACTGAATTTAAAATAGGAAATGAATTTAACAAAAAGTTGAATGACTCTACTTCGCGAAAACTTGCAATATTTTTAACTGGCTTGCTCACCATGTAGTCTTGTTCTGCTGGTCCTTGGAAAGCTTCCATCCTTGTAGCTGGAACATCACCGGTCGTCTTTGAGATATCTTCATCTGCAGCTAAGTACCATTCCTGCCTTGCCAATTGCATCAACCACTAATTGAATGATGGCTTTGAAACTATCACTCCCTGTTATGCTCTATCCCATATATTGGAGATGAGCCCTAAGTCATAGTTAGAAAAACCTCCTTGGGTTATGTGGAGAGGATACTCAATTAATAATCCTTCCAACTTTACTGAAAATGTGCACTGAAGTTTCATTTCTATCTAGTTTAATACTACCTATTGTCTTAGACTGGTATAAACTGGTCTAATACAGAGCTGTTCGTACTTCCTGATGAGAGTGGCTATACACCCATCATTCAGAAATTCCTAAGTACCACGTCGTGGTAACGAAGTAATGAATGTAGAAGTGATAAACTATCACACTAGTCCACTATGGTACAACAACCATAAGACAAGTTATCAGACCTAAAGCAAAATACAAGATAGAAGAATCCAGAAGAATCCAGAAGAATAATGATGCCAAGAGCTCCAACACGCCCTTTTATAACCTTTTCTGGCTCTAATTACAGGTCGCTACACGTGGTCCAATCAGTTGACACGTCTCTCCCCACTTCAGATATTAAAGGTGATGGGTCCCAACCATGATATCAGCTGTTCTTCTATTAGCCCTTTCTCTCAGTATCCATGGCAACATGACGCTCCTTTGAAAATATAGGCGGTGATCAGTTTGAATTATTCTGGTCGAAATACAATAGCTGTCGTTACAACGCTTGAACACGTGCTCGCTTTTCCCAGAATTTGATGTCTAAATTTGTCCTTCCTTCTTCCTCGGTGATGTGGCAAGATAGAGGAAAATCTACTGCAAGTTAAATTTAAACGAATGTCGCAAGAATCTAAGTTAATATTAGGATATTCAGCCCTCGTTTACAAGTCGTAGTTACAAAGTAATGAAATGATAGTGAGCAAATGATTAAAAATGAATTATAATAAAATTACATACCAAGATAAATATCATGACATTAAATTCCTGAATTAATTACACATAATAAAATTAACATAATTACACTGTGACGTCTGGAACGTTACAGTTGTTGTTGTTGGATAATAATGTTTTAACTGTTCTTTAATATCACACTACTGTAGGTGATCATTGCGACGTGGATATATCCCAATTGCGATATATTTGTTAACAATAATAATAACGACAATATTAATAATAATATCAATAATAACACTTCACTTTTCACTAGTTATTTGAGTTCTTTTATTGAAGTTGATTCATTTACAATATGTTTATTCTGTTTTACATTCTATTTTACATCGTGTAATGTCAACATTACAGTAGACTATTAAAACGTATCTTAGTGTTCAAATCTATAAGCTCGAATGTAACAAGAAAAAAATCAGTGTTCTAATTATCAAAAACCTGTTCGGAGAGGTGACTAAAAGGAGTGCCACCTGAGTAGCCGTCCCTGTTATTCAGAGTAAGTTATACCATTCTATGTCTGTGTAAAAAACTCCTCTCCGCAGCGAGAAGACGCTGATCATAGTTATTTGCTTGTCGGATATCCACATAAAGTCTTACGCTAACCTCACAATGCTATTCGTTAGAAAAAAGGGGTGTGTGTTACTACCCTCTGCCTTCCTCAGGTAGTCAAAATGTAATTGCTAAATGGTGTGTGTGTGTTTTCGCGTAGTGATGTGTGTAGGGGCTACCTCACGGCATTTGCTTGTCCTACCATCGCCCTCTACTATGACTGCGCTAATACGCCTTCTCATTCACCTGGCCACACATGTAAACGAGCGAACACGTCATAGTTACCAGTTCCGGCGCTTGGAGCGCTGGGAAGCTGGCATTAGTCTGCTGGAAGAGATACGCTCAGTGATCATTGCTAAGACTGCTGCCGTAATTTGAGCCTCTGTTTGCCTTATTTGGCTTGCTTCTTTGGTCGTGAATCGTTTCAATGTTTATGTACATAATATTGTTTACTGCTGTGTGGCTTGATGTAAGATGAAAAGCAGATCGGGAAGTGGGATTCGTTTCGTGAATTTCCTTTCAACGAGTAACAACGTCATAAATGGCTGAATTTTATCTCAAGAAAGAATTTCTCTCTTAATTTCAATTCGAGGTCATATGTTTGCCACACTGAATGAATCCACACTTTCACGCTACGTAGGAGATATAAACTGCGAGACTGGAATAACCCTCTTAGTAAAGGAGCGCCTTTTAGCAGAAAGTCAGCGCCTAACTGAAGCAGAGAGATTGTGTTCGTTGGTAGTCCATCGAACAGCAGATGTTATATGACAAGAAACTGGACACCTTCTTTGAATAGAAAGATGCTTCGTTCCATGTTGAGCAAATAAAAACTACTCCAAGATGACTGCCATGCAAGCGAAAGTAGAAATCGAATTACCCTGGTCAATAACCTTCTCCGTTTTATAATTTCCGCTGTGACTACAAAATAAACGTTACCAGCAGCATTTTTAAGAGGCTTTTAGGGACAGAGCTACATACTTCAACACTCACAACAATAAAGGAAGTCGAAGCTTGCGGTTTTTTCGTGTTGCGCATTGTGAGTGACAATCATAAGACTAGTGTTAGCATGATAAGAAGAATGTCTTCTTCAAAACACATTAAACCGAAGATCTGTCACCCTGTTGATAGTGAAATGCCTCTTCTTGCTTTCGACCAATCGCACATTCTGAAGAAGTAAGAAATTATTTACTAAGAAAATCTGTGTTTGATGGTTTCCAGGATATAAACGGTGATTTTATCAAGAAACTGTATCAGATGCAATAAAATGAAACTGTGAAACCAGTTCATTTTTCTTACACGCAAAAATATCGAGCCGTCTAAGTTTAAGAAAATGAACGTGCGGTGCGCGAAATATATTTTCGCGACTGAAGTAATAACAGGCCTAGAATATTTAAAAGACCATTCGTATACAGATATACACGACTTTTTTTTTGTTTTTTTTTTTTTTTGCTAGTTGCTTTACGTCGCACCGACTCAGATAGGTCTTATAGCGACGATGGGACAGGGAAGGGCTAGGAAGTGGAAGGAAGCGGCCGTGGCCTTAATTAAGGTACAGCCCCAGCATTTGCCAGGTGTGAAAATGGGAAACCACGGAAAACCATCTTCAGGGCTGCCGACAGTGGGGTTCGAACCTACTATCTCCCGAATACTGAATTCTGGCCGCACTTAAGCGACTGCAGCTATCGAGCGCAGTCACGACTTTTTACTGGAGGTACCGCTGTCAAACACATGTTATCACAAGAAAATGATTCGACATACATGCCAGTAGCACAAATGTAGCAACATTGCATCTGGACAAAATGCTTGATTCTTTTGACAAAACCAAGGTGTGCAACAGTGCTAATGGACTTGATTTATAAACGAGATTAAAAGAGCAGGCTGCAGTACTCATCTGATTTGCCAATGTGGATTTTGAAAGTTATTCATGATTTTGTATTGAATGCATAACCATTTGTTCATAAAAATCCTGTTGCGTCCATGGTGAGTGACTATTTAATGTCCTTACTTCAGTTGTCCTAAAATCGGACATTCACAGTTATTGAGTGAAGTTATTCTTAAATAACCACATAAATAACAAAGAGAACGCGAAACAGAAAAGTGTGTGAAATAAATAATTTCTACAGTATTTACTACCTACAAGCAAAGCAAAGTCACCTCCGTACAGGCCGTGAAGGCCCTTGGGGGAGTGGAAGGTAAAGGCTTCCACCATTGTTAACCTCGGCCGCCTTTGCCCCCAGGAATTAACCTGGTACTCATTTTTGGTGTAGGGGTGTAAGCTGAGTGAACCTCAGGGCCATATGCAGAAGTGGAAATCTCGTTTCTTAAATTTTTACGACTTTCTGACGGGGATTCGAACCCACATCCTTCCAGGCGAACCGAGCACGCCTTTACCGCCTCGACCAGGCAGCCCATATTTACTATGCACGGTTAACATTATTTTGTACGGTTTTTCCGCTGCGGAGGGATATGTTCTTCACTGAATTTCTTTATTAAGGTGTAAGGTGTGATTCAAATGTATTTATCGAGTGATTGCCTGAATATTTAAACAGAAAAATACAAAACACTTAACGTGTGCTGTAATGAACACTCTTGTTTCAATGTCAGCGAAGCAGCGCTCGGCGGTAAAAATGGGAACTAGGCCCATATCGCTCATATTATCGCTGTATTGGGAAGGCGTATTAACGCAGCCATAGTAGAGGGCGATGGTCCTACAATCAATTCCATATATTTTGTATGTGTTCAGTTTTACGATAGAGTGTGTTATGGGCGTATATCATTTAGTGCTTTTGTTATCGTGTATCTTACATTTCAGAGTTTGTGTTCTGTTCCATGTATGTAATTCTTTTACGGTAACTGTGATAGGAATCATGTGTAGGCAGCATACAAAATGAGTGAGGTATTTTTATTCTTACATTAATCCAGTGAGATTCCATGTATTGGATTTCTTTATTCTGGCGATAAACTGAGAGAACAGGGTTTAATATACGATTTTTGCAAGGTTCGAAATCCATGTAAAGAATGTATTATTCTAATGCTGAACAAAGGGAGTTCAGAGTTTGAACCATGAATTTTTCTGATTGCAACATAAAAGTTGATGTTATATTCGTGAAAATAAGGACAGAGCGGTACATTGAGATAGTTATGGCATGTGTTGACTTTGTGCGAAAACTTATTACGAGAATTTTTTCTGTATTGTGTGGTTGTGTGTTATACTATAAATGATGTGTTTGTGTTTTAATTGATGGCTATGTTATCGCCGTTACTCTCAGAGTTGTTATCTACCGGGAGGACCTGGGGTTGGGAGTAAGTGGATGATGGTGGGTGTTGGCTGTTGATTTAGGATGGATTGAGTTAGTGGGGATAGTTTCCTGGCTTCCCCAGGTTGTGAGAGATTGCAAGAATGAGGAGAAAATGAAAGCTAATAGAATGGAGGTAGGAGCGGATTTTAGGAATGTGTATATAGGTCGTTAATATTCTCTGAGTCTGTAGGCGAGTCGAATGGCATGGCAGTCTAATTTCAGGATATGCAAATAGCGAATTAGATGGGCTAAAATGCACGTCAATGAGGCACATGTGATGATATGTCTAACAAAGACTGTATATGTATTAATACTTTGGGAGGCTTTTATTCCCCAGGTTTGACCTTCCAGCCACCAGTTTGAAACTTGTATATGTCCTTTTACAAATTTTGTAGACATGCACATTCCATGTTAAGTTGTTTTGATCCGTGGTAACTAGGTAAGTAAGTGTTAAGGTTTCTGTGAGGAGTTGATTATTAACGGCGGGACAGATGTTGTTAGTGGGGCGGTATCTACGATATTTACGGTTGCTGCCATTTCTAAAGGCTATGAATTGAGTTTTGTTTACATTGCGTTTAATATGCCAAAGGTTACGTAATTGTACAAGTTGTAGGAGGTGGGGTTAGATACGTGGTTGGAGGAAGTGGTTGTTGGTTTGAGAGCGAAGATTGCCATTATCGCCTGCGAATTGATATAATATTAGTGTGGGAGAAGGTTGTGGGATATGAATAATATATAGAACATATAGCAGTGGGCTTAAGGGGCTACCTTGTGGTACTCCAGCAGAATGGGGAATATACAGGATAGGGTATTCTGTATGGTTATCTGAGAAGTGCGGCGATTGAGGAAGTTAGCTAGAAAGGGGGTAATTGTGATAGGAGTGGTAAGAAGTAGTGATGGGATTTTCGATTCATTTTACTGAATCGATTCTTTTGATTCCGTTCACGTTACTGAATTCATACAATGGTCCGATACACGGCACATTTCATCTGTGTGTACTGGAAGATAGCAGCAACAACATTCAATGATCACTGCTCCCTTCTGGTCTTCATTATATGCACTGCTTTCCTATACATGTCATTCAGCCTTCAGATTCAGCTGTCCACTGCAGCCACCTCTTCGCATCAAGTTTTGATGTTACAGACAGCGTACAGAATTAGATGTAAAAATTATCTGCCCGCGTGCAACAGGTAATCTCGTATTCGATTATTGAAGTCTTGTTAAATTATGCGATATTCGAATGGAGTAAATGCTGAACATTTCTTCCTAATAAAAAAGATATTTCTGAGTGGTCTTAAACATGAGTCTAGTGTAGGCTAGAGAGTTGAGTTGAATCAATTGCCGATTGTCAACTATGCTATAACACCAAGAATCAATAAGCTAATAAAAAGAAGAACCTCTAATTAGCCTATCTATTTACTAACTTCATTGCAATCGGAATTGAAGTACTTCTAAAGCACTGCAAATGAATCCTACTGTTAAACCTCGCAGTTATTGGAAATGTGAGTGAGTGTATTATTTTGAAATGAGCTGAGAGCGATAGTCTACCAGAGCACGCGCAGTTAAACAACAGCTGTGCTTTTCTTCTGCCTGCCAGCCAGCGATCCTTCGTCTCCAGCGTACCTCCCTATGCACACCTTACTTGGATCAGAGGAGCGCGCGGCTGGGTGCGCAGTAGTTAGTTAATCTGAGGCAAGCTTGGCGATAACACGTCTCCCTAACAGTGCACTTTGCGTTGTGACTGTTGACTTGTGCGAAATAGTAGTGATAACAATATGCCTCCCGTCCTTTCAAAACTATACAGAAAAACTCTTCATTCTCAGGGTCGAGAAATATGCAGAAAGGAGCCGATGAAAACAAATTTATTATTCCAGCCAAAAAGTGCAGGAGCGTGTGTGTGCTGCAACTCGTGTAAGTGCGTGAAGTCCGTGAAGAAACAACTGCTACAGGTCCAGGCAGGAACATTGGCATCGTTCAATACACCTCTCAAGAACAAAGAAGAAAAGTGTCCATGCACTGGATTAGATGATTTTGACATGTGCGTTGTTCGAAGGACAATCAATGAATTTTGTATAAATGAGAAAGAAATTCCGACTGTGAAATCTGTGTTGGCAAAACTAAAGGAAAAAGTATACAGTACAAGGGCCAATGCAGTAATTTGCGAAAAATTTTCAAATAACTTGGATTTCGGTGGAAAAGGGTAGAAACTAACAGGTGTTTGCTGATTGAGCGTAATGATATTCGAAGTGCTTGAATCACATTTTTGCGTTCTGTTGTAACTGTTCTTTCTCCTCATCAAGACACTTGGGGAGATGAGAGTTATTACCTTGGGACACATGAATATCAAATAAACTATTCGTGGCTTGCCCGCAAATTGCCACGCAAATAGAAACGATTAACATTCCATGGTTTCCCATTTCTCTATGTGATGTTTGGGCGCCAGGGTTACAGTTTTAAACAAAACTGTAAACCAAAATTTATATTTAGTGGCATAGAGACTTATACTTAAATCACAGGGGGAGGATTTTAAAAAATTAACCATTAAGTACCGCTTAAGAAAAAAAATTAACGCAATATAAAATACAAATGAATTTATTATACAAAAAATGAGATGAATCAGAAAAGTTCCTTAAAGCGTGGAGGATTTTAGAATTTACGTTACTGAAATTACTATTGCTTCCTTTATCTAATTGAAGCTCACCAATTGCAGCTTCCGTTGAAGTCGTCTGATTTCCGTGGTTACTCGTTCTCTTCTTCTCAATGTAGAATTTGCTCCATGGGCGTCCTTCCTTCTCTGATGTAGTACGGGCTATCTGGACTAGCACTCCCTAATTGCCTAGTCTTTAAATTAGACATTGGCCCGATACTTGTAAAAACTGATCAGCGTTGATCGTATGAGGAGAAAATTCCGAGATATGAATTTTTCCATATTAGTAGAAATCTCAATCCAACTGAGCTATACTTTTTATACGGTACAGACTTGTACCAAATTCCGTAGACTTGAACTAAACATAGTTCTTCGTCCAGAAGATTTACTGAATATAACACAAGCCGTAAGCTTGCTTCGTCTCACGCAGATCCGATAACATAACCGCAGGTAAGTACTGTATCGAAAGCGACTACACACTGCACCAAAATAACTATGTCGCGGAGCGAGCACATACCGTCTCAAAATCAATAACGTCGTTCACAGTAGATGTTCTAAAAGTAGATAGGTTGACAGCAGAAGTAGTAGTTAGGATGTTAGGTTCCATTCTCGTGGTAAGAATCTCTATATATCCGGGCTCACCCCCACTCTTGGTAACAGTTCAATCTCAAAACTCATATACAACGAAGTATCTGATTCGTAGATCGAATTATCAACTTCCCTTCTCTTCTTTCTTGACAAGTCCAGTAGCCGTGGCGATGATGTAGCTGACCAGCTGGCAAGCCTCGCGCGCGGGTCGCTGTTTACTAGCCTTGGCTCATGAGTTAAACCCAGTGACTCATGTAATTTTCCACGCTCAAGAATAACCTTTTCCGTATACACAAATATGAGATGAAATGACAACGACTGTATTTCAACATATTAACCAAGTCCAATACATAATAAATTCCTATCTTTCATAATATAATAATAAACAATAAATGATGTTATAATATATACAATATGATTGCAAAAACCTTATTTACAAATGCTTGACGTAGAATACATATGTTATTACGAATAATTGCCGATGGGGGATAAACTTGATATCAAATGATATCGCGTAAAATATTATATTAAATTAGTAGGGCTGGAGAAGCCTGGACGGTTACACTGTTACTAGGTATCGTCAGGAGGGTCGGGCCTCAGGGGCTCTGAACTTTGGAGCGTGGGTTGGCGACCACGAGGCCCTCAGCTGAGTCCTGGCATTGCTTCCACTTACTTGTGCCAGGCTCCTCACTTTCATCTGTCATGTCCGACCTCTCTTGGTCAACTCTTGTTCTTTTCCGACCCCGACGCTATTAGGTTTGCGAGGGCTAGGGCGTCTTTCATTTTCACGCCCTTCGTGGCCCTTGTCTTTCTTTGACCGATATCTTCATTTTTCGAAGAGTCGGATCCCTTCCATTTTTCCCTCTGATTAGTGTTATATAGAGGATGGTTGCCTAGTTGTACTTCCTCTTAAAACAATAATCACCACCACCACCACTCAGGAGGGTCGCCCAATAGTTTACAGCGATGAAACCTACATTAACAGCTCCCACACAACACTGAAGGCTTGGTGTGACACCGCTTCTCCTACAGAGGGTCTTAAATCGCCGATATCGAAAGGACAGCGCTTATTATTGTTCATGCAGGCTATGAGCTGGGTTTTATTCCGAACGCCCTCTTGAAATTTAAATCAAATCAGACATCCGGCGATTACCATCGAGAAATGAATGCCACGAACTACATGAAATGGGTGAAGGAAATGCTTCTGCCAAACTTGCCACCAAAATCTGTTCTTGTGATAGACAATGCATCCTATCACAACGTTCAGTATGATAAATTCCCTACTTCTAACGCTCGCAAACAGGAAATGCAGAACTGGCTAACAAAACACAACATACCTCAAGACTGAACTTTATGAACTTATAAAGATCAACAAGCCTCGAACTAAGAGCTATATTCTGGATCGTCTTTTACATGATTACTGGCACACTGTTCTTCGCTTGCCGGCTTATCCAGATTTGAACAGCATCGAAAAAATCTGGGGTGATGTGAAACAATGGGTGGCACAGAAAAACACAACCTTCAAGCTGGATGATGTTAGAAATCTTTGTGTTCAGAGATTTTCTGAAATTGGTGCGGAAGAGTGGGCTTCAGTATGCCGTCATGTTAGAGAAACTGAGGAACAATATATACAATCGGAAGGCCTTTTGGAACCTGAAATTGAGCGCCTAACAATTAATGTGACTAACAGCAGCAGCAGTGAGGATGAATCGTCAAGCAGTGGCTCGGATAGTGAATGTGAAGTTTTTTTTTTTTATTAGGGTTGTTTATAGTCGCTTTAACTCCAAGGTCTTATCGCGACTCTTACATATGATTACAGAATAATGGTAATAATAATAATAATATTGTAATTATAAAAATGTAAAGAAAAAAATAAGTATAATGTAATTACATTTTGGAGTGCAAGCCAGTGTCTTTGAGGAAGTTGATGACTTGATGACTCAGTGCTGGAGAAGACAGTGTCAGTTCCATTCCTTTAGGTATGTTGTGGTGTTGGCGCCAATGGTCATACAGTTGACATTCTGAGATGATTTGCTTGACAGTGAGAGAGCAGTTACATTTGCTGCAGGTGGGAGGTTGTTTCTTTTCTAGGAGATAGTTGTGGGTGATCTTCGTATGTCCTATCCTTAGTCGGGAGATTAAGACTTGTTCATGTATGATGAGGTTTTGGAGAGGATATGTTCTTGTAGATATCATTTTAATTTTTTGGAGGTTGCTAGTGGAAGTTTTAAGCCAGTTCATTTTCCATTGTTCGTGTAGTTTGATTTTGATATAAGCGATGATATCAGAATGTGGCGTGGCAATTTGACGGTCGTTGATTGGGAGACTAGTAGCTTCTTTTGCTGCTTGATCAACTGATTCATTGCCTGGTATTCCTCTGTGAGATGGGATCCACATAAAAATAACATTTTTTCCTGCGATCTTGATCTTGTGGTACAGCATTTGAATTTCTTTAACACGTAGGTGTGTTGTTGATGGATTTTGTATTGAAGTTAATGCACTTTTGGAATCAGAGAATATTATGAATGAGTTGTTGTAGCTTGCTTTTTAAATATGAATCATGGCCTGTTTAAGAGCATACAGTTCACTTGTAAACACTGTAAAAAGATCTGGTAATCTGTATAGCTTACTATATTCTTTATATTTCACTGCACAACCATTTCTCTCATTGAATTTTGATCCATCAGTATAAATTGCACTATATGATGAGTATCTATTACAAATTTCATTAAATAACTGTTGGAATTTTGCTGTGTCAGTTTGAGCTTTAAGATTGTTGTTCAATTCCCAGTTGACTGGAGGCAAATGAGTTTTCCATGGAGGGGTATCTAGTGAGTTGTGTGGAAATAAAATGGGTGGAAGGCTGAGGTTTATTTCTTTGAGAAGATTGGATATTCTGATGTTAAAGGGTTGGGGTTGAGATCCAGTTAGTTTTCCTTTATGTCTCTTTGAAATTAGGTGTTTTTTCAAGTGTTGGTTACTTGTACCAGCTATCTTGAGTGCGTATGTCAAACTCAGCTGTTTACGTCTGATTTCAAGTGGTGGTTCGTTGGCTTCAATCTCTATACTAGCTATGGGGCTGGTGCGGTGGGCTCCTAGGGCAATTCGAAGAGCTGAAGATTGGATGGTATCAAGGATCTTAAGAGTAGATGGTCTGGCAGAACAATATACTATACTGCCATAATCCAGTTTGGCTCTGATTGTGGCTCTGTATGTGTTCATTAGGACATGGTAGTCTGCTCCCCAGTTTTTTGCTGAGATAATTTTCATGGTATTCATTATTCTTTGACACTCGTCTTTAAGATTTTTAAGGTATGGGGTCCAGGTGAGCTTGTTATCAAACAGAAGTCCTAGAATTTTAATAGTTTTAACTGATTCAATTTTATGGTCTTCCATATATAATTCAGGGTTAGCGATAGTATGTTTGAATGTGAAGTTGACATGGCTGGGATTGAAGAACTCTTTACACTATGAGCTCTATAAACATAATGTTATTAATGTTATAATGTTATAATGTTATGTTCTTGTAATAAGGTATCGTTGTTATTCAGGATTTGAATAAAGTACCATAACCGGTATATGATTGCTGCGTTTCTAGTTTGACGTTAAGCAATGGACTCGCGAAGTGAGAAATAAAATTTACCACTCCAGCAAAAATGTGTTGTTGTTGTTGGAGTCATCAGTCCATAGACTGGTTTGATGCAGCTCTCCATGCCACCCTATCCTGTGCTAACCTTTTCATTTCTACGTAACTATTGCATCCTACATCTGCTCTAATCTGCTTGTCATATTCATATCTTGGTCTACCCCTACCGTTCTTACCCCCTACACTTCCTTCAAAAACCAACTGAACAAGTCCCGGGTGTCTTAAGATGTGTCCTATCATTCTATCTCTTCTTCTCGTCAAATTTAGCCAAATCGATCTCCTCTCACCAATTCGATTCAGTATCTCTTCATTCGTGATTCGATCTATCCATCTCACCTTCAGCATTCTTCTGTAACACCACATTTCAAAAGCTTCTATTCTCTTTCTTTCTGAGCCAGTTATCGTCCATGTTTCACTTCCATACAATGCCACGCTCCACACGAAAGTCTTCAAAAACATCTTTCTAATTCCGATATCAATGTTTGAAGTGAGCAAATTTAGTGAAAATTAAAGGCAACTGTAGCTGTAGGGAATAACAGCCTATATTAGATACCCTTTCTTTTGCTATTCTGTGTACTGTACGGCACCTTCCGTCTTTGTAAAATGAGTCTGTTACAGAGGGCTTCATACTGGCTATAATTCACCAGTTATGTTTCGCATAAAGGTTTTTTTTTTGTTTGTTTGTAAAATCTAAGAAATAAACAACGTATTCTTTTAACAAAGATTTCTATATGATGATCATTTCATTAGAGACCCTTATTTCAAATGACTAGGTTATCATCATATTTGCCATGAAATAACACTACTACTGCTATAATAATAATAATAATAATAATAATAATATGAATGAACTTTTAGTTGGAAAGTTTTCTTAATGTTAATATAGACGTCGCTAACATTCCAAACTTCTGTTTCGTATAGATGTTCACGATTTTGTAGCTGCGTTACCAATTGTGCTGTAGGAGAATTGAATCACACCAGGTTAAAGCTCTAAGCAATTCGTCCCTCTTAAGCGCAATATAAAAAGGAAACGCGACTATAAGCAATTGTCCGTTCAAGCGAGTTGTGCGGATATTGTTTGCATTATACGGTATATAGTATGATGTGAACATAGCGCTGATTACAGGCGTTAACGTTACTCGATTCCCTTTTGTGATCAAAATATGGAAACGGTAGACCAGCCTCAACAACAGCTCACGTACTCTGGCGGCAGCTGCTTGGCTCTGGCTCTCGAGATAGGTAGGTGTGGCCTGTGAATTCCGCGGAGAGGCTCGCACTCAAGTTTCTCATTAACTGCACCCAGAGCTGTTGTTTGACTGCGCGGGCTCTACAAGCGTACGATTCTTTCAGTGAGCCGTGGCTCTTTATGACCCGTTCCCCTGCAGAAATTCGGGTCCCCGTCCATGTCCAGTGTTCTGATAATGAACCGTATATGTTATGTCTCACTGATCCGTGAGTGCGCACTGTCTGCTGCGAGCCAGCTGACTCGTGTGCAGTGAGCTCGCCGTTGTGATTCGATTCAGTCGGACGGTTGAATGAATCGATACACTGCTCCGAAGCATAAACTCAGTAGTGAACACTAGTACTATCTGCGTCTGACGAGAACTCGCGGCAGCTTGCAGATACGGCACGAGTAACAGGTACTACTCTCTAAGCTACAAACATCAGTCGTGACGGATAGAACGAGCTCTCTGTGAAACAGGTACAAGTTCTTTATTAAACTACTCATTTCCCCAATATTCGTGACTTACGTTCTAGCAGGGCTCCATGGCGACTTATGGTCACTACTCCTCAGTGAGAGATAATTCGTTCGTTTCAAGACAGGCTGAAGATTCCAACATGCGGGCATTAAATTCGGTTGAACATAAAATTCTTCAATAATCTATTATACCAGTGGACCGGCGCCGCTCCGGAGCATTCCTTGCAAATAGGTCTTGAAATACCTGACGCAGTCATATTGTTTTGCCTGCCCTTTTCAGCAATTTTATGAACATTCAATGCCGGTGCATAATAACCGATTCATTCGCAATGTAGTTTATATCACTCCTTTCCATACAATGCTCCCTGTGCTTCGATTATTTGGTCGTATCTGGATCTTAACCTTTTCAAACGATCTTGCCCGAGATAGTACAACATATAATTGATCGTGACTGAATACTGTTTCGGGTAAGTAGACACCCACTTTTACAAGCGTTTGTCTCTGCGCTTTATTAATGGCCATGCGGAAGGCTGGTCGACTTGGTACCTTCCCGTCTGTCTGTACGTAGACTTATTATTATAATTAATCTTAAATTATCGTATCAGCACACTAAATTTTATTTCAGAACCGGTTTATGGACTCTAAGGTCCATCATCAGTGTTGAAATATTTTAAAACATTTGATTTTAGATGAATATGTCAAGAGCCCTCTTGAGATCAACTGCAAAATCAGAAAAATAAAAACTGTAAGAGTATGCATAAAACACATAAAACTTAATGATGATGTAAAAAATATATATGACATACCATAGGAAAGGCTGGATTATCCTTGTGATCTAGTATCACACAAACGTTCAGCTTTAAGTACGGGGCACGCTAGAAGTACACGATACTACGTCACCTCAAGGTTGTGAACAATATGCAGCTTGCGACTGTTTCATTTAAACTTTTATCAGGTTGCGTTATCTGCGCCAGGAATATTTCAGTGTTTTAGCTGGTATTTAGTTCAAACCCATAATTATCTTTAACAATTAATTTCATGTCCTTTCCGATCCTTAAAATATTATGATTATTGTTATAAATGTGTTCCGGAAAAGCTGAATATTTGTTGTACTTTGTTGCCTTGAAATGTTCATGATATCTTTGATTTAAGGGTCGGCCAGTCCTTCCTATGTAAAACATTTTGCAGTCGTTACAAGTGAGCCTATATATTCCCGAATTAGTGTAGATATATTTTTGTTGATGGTATGTGCATTATATCTATATTCTGATACTTTATTTCCTGGTTCTAAATGCTGTTCTGGGTTGAAATTTCTTGAATATATTAGCGATTTTAAAAACTTGATTGCCAAAATGCGTAAATGTTACAAATTGACTACGTTCAGAGATTTATTTTCTTCTCTCATGTTTTTTTCTCCATTTCCTTTTTATGTATAATTTTGTCTACCATTTCTGGATTGTAGCCAATTGCTTTGGCAATTTGTTTTATTATTGAAATGTCTTTCAGTTTGTTTTCATTACTCAAGCGAATCTTTAATAATCTATTGATATAGCTATTGTAAGCTGCTTGTTTGTGAGATCTCTTTCTTTGTTCTTGTGGTCATTTTTAAGGGAGATCGATTGCTTAGTTTGTACCTAATCTGAAAATCTTTATCACCAAGACCACCTCCCACATCACCACTATCCGTCTGTACAAAAAGTTACTCAAAGATGCAAATTACCTCATTTACTATCAAAATAACCAACAGAAGGAAGGATACTGCAACTTTGCACGAATAATGGCACTACAAATATCAGTTCATGTAAAAATACCCAATCACATAAATTATATTCTTGTCGAAGAAAGATATCTACTCTTATAATAAATAGATAATATGGCATGGTCTGATATTTTTTTAATTAATAATATATTTTTCAGGCTTCCTCCTAATCCTCATTATTAGTCATTCCGAGACGGCAAATCGAAAATGCAAACAAAACTGTGTCCATGATCAGTTCCAACCTCTTTGCGCTCAAGACAGAGACTCCACAAGAATGAGTTTCCTTCACATGTGCCATCTTGAGCGTCATAACTGCCTGAATGATACCAGTAAGTATGACATTACTTGAAGAAGTCTTCCTTGCTTATACTGAATCTTGTCAGTTAAGATGTACAAAGGGCACTAGGGACGTTTTACAATGTGAGTGAAAGCTTTACGTAGACATTTTCAAAATAATTTCCACCACACTCAATACACTTCTCCATACGTCGAAACCAGTCACTGAACCAACTCTGCCACTTTCGTTCGGTTACATTTTCACACTCTTGATCCCATGCTGCCACAAGCTCCACGTCGGATGCAAAATGCTGCCCTTTCAGCTTCATCTTCACTTCTGGGAAAAGTGCGAAGTCACGTCGGGCAAGATCAGGACTGTATGGAGGTTAAAAGCACAGTCAACCCTGATCTGGCAAGAAAATCCATTGTTACATTAGCACGATATACTGGAGCATTGTCGTGATGCAAGAGCCAAGTGTTGAGCCGTGACCTTGGACGGAAATATTTGAGAGCCTGGATGACCCGAGGCAGACAAGTCTCACTGTACCATTTCGCAGTAAATGTCCTTTGTGTTTTTAGCACAACCCGAGTCAGGAAGCCCCGTTTAGTGAAGAATACTGCAATCTTCCTTTTCTTCACTGACCTTGACTTTCGCACATTCACAGGAGTACCCTCATCTTCAAACAGCCACACCTTGTTCTAGGAATTTGTTGGGACATCGTAATAATAAAGCCAAGTTTCGTCACCTGTAGTGATGCTATTGACATTATCCGAAGTCCCATTTTCAAACTGTTTGAGCATTTTTCGACACCATTTCACTCGATGTGCCCTTTGTTCCTTTGAAAGTGAATGGGGCACCCAAAGCGAACAAACTTTTCTACTATAGAGATGGTCGTGTAGACCTGAATGAATAGCTGGTGCAGGGATGTGGAGGGTCTCTTCTACCAGCCGATATGTCAATCGCCTCTCTTGCTGCAACACTTTCCTCACGGCTTCAATGTTTTCCTCAGTCACTGATTCAGACGGTCACCCAGAACAAGGATCGTCTGGAACTCTCTCTGGAACTCTTTGTACCAGCGGAAAATTGTTTTCCGATGTGGACAGTCTTTCTCCAGCACAGGAGTCATTTCCTCCTGGCACTGGTCAACAGTTAATCCACGAGCAAAATTGTAGCGGATAATTGCGCGAAATTCACCTTTAGACCATACTGACATCTGAACTTGCTTTCAATCCCACTGCTTGGTAACAACTGGTGTGAAGGTCGCGCCTTGCTGTCTTCTAGACCGGTTTTCATCCCTCTTTTCATCCCTCACCATAACAGGGGTGTCCAGCCAACCGGTTTTGCATATTGCAAAACTTTCCTAGTGCCCTTTGTACATTGAATTACTTATTGACACTTCATTGAACATTTTTCCGAAAATACTATTCGTCTATAATATTGTTTTATTACTCTAATTCATTTCAGGATGACCCAATTAACGTCCACACACAATTCCAATTCCAATCAACCATGAAAGCCCCACTTACTAATTGCTGTCTATCTACAAGTCTCCCTGCCTTATGGCACAGCAGGCGGTCCGGCCTGTTGCTAGTACCTGAGGACGGCTAATCCTTACTTTCACTTCCCCAAGTCTAGTCACCTCATACAGCAGCTGTGTGTAGACCGCTGGATTTGAACACAGGGCTACGGACTACACAACACACGATTAGTATTCCTTGGTTCGACTCCAAAGACAGTCCAGTAATTCACACAGTCACATGCAGCGGGCAACTAAACAGCTCAACAGTATTCAACAGCAGGACGATATTCACAACAGCGAATATTAACGCAGGTCCGATTACCGCCACATTCACGATAGCGGCTTCTCTCGCTCACTCAGGGCGAATGTCTGTCCACAGAAATACACAAACACACAGCACTCTCCGGTAGTACACGTCTTCCGTTCCTCACGTCGTCTGCAGGCCAGCTTGACACTCCCACACACTACCAACAGTTCCTCGTTCAGACCTCGATGGGACACTAGCGCCAGACAATACCTCTCTAGCCCTCAGCCCAACCACCGAACACCAACACTCTGAGTCGCACACTGACTTCGAGTTCAGCACCAACACTGACTGACTGTCCGCGGCTAGCCTCTGTTTTTATAGCTCGGGTTATGTGTACCAGAGTATTCGCCAGGTGGCTAAAGTCGGAACAAGAGAATCACAGGTAAGCCAGCCTACGAGAACAATACACGGAAATGGTAGCCATGCCCTCCAGGCCGGCTGGGAACCCCCCAGTCGGCCGAGTCACTAGTCCCTTCCACGAAGTACGGAAAGGGGCTACCACAGGGCTGGCACGTACCATTATTTTGGATTCATGCCATGGAAATACTATAGGAATATTTTCACCATTATTATTCATCACTGTAATGGATGAAATCATAAAGAGGGCGAAACAACAGAATTCCAGAAATGATTTTACGGCCTTTGCTTTTGAGGACGATGTAGTGATATGGAATTGCACAGAATATGAAATACAGGAGAAACTAAACGCCTGGAAATACCAGTTTTATGGTGTTCGGCCTCAAAATCACTCCTACAAAAACAGTAGCAATGAAAGTGTGCAGCCAAGGAGGACATCTGAACATTATGCTGGATGGAAAGAAGTTGGAAGAAATCGATCACGTCCTGTACCTTGGAGGCATTGTAACTCAACACGGGTGAAGCTCAGCGGAAATACCGTCTATCGTAAGCCTACCCACACAAATCGCTATCTTCGTGCAGATTCTCACCACCATCCAGCACAAAAGCAAGGCGAGACGGAATTTGTGAGCCATCAAATATCCAGGTGGAGATGGACACGTTCAAAGTCGCGTTCAAGGGCAATGATTACAGCGATTTGCAGATTCATAGAGCCCTGCACCCCAGAGAAACGACCAAGCAAAGCTCATAGAAGGAAGAAGTGAAAGGAACTGCCTACTGGCCTTACATTCACAACACTATAGATCGAACTGCCAACGTCCTCCGCAAACACAATATAAAAACCGTGTTTGGCACCGCCACTAAAATTGCTCACAGTCTGAGTAATACAAACGATAAATTGTCCCCAGTTTTACATCTTGGGGTATACAAAACTCCCTGTACTTGCGGTAAGGTACACATCGGCCAAGTCCATTGCTACTCGTATCAAGGAACATGAACGTAATATTCGTCTCAACCAGCCAGACAAATCGACAATAGCTGAGCACACTCTATCGTCGGGTCATGATGTCATGTTCCAATATGCTCGAGTTCTTACCCACACTAGACACTACAGGTGCAGGATTATACGGGAAGCTGTGGAAATACGTAGACATTTCAACAGGGATACTGGCTATCAATTAAGTAATACCCTGTTGCCAACCATTAAGAATTTGCGTAGGTAGTTCCCTTCGCTGTCCCTTCACTATTGTCGTTCCGTCTCGGTGTTTTCCAAATTTGTATGTTCCTCATCGCCAGATGTTTCATTCCAGGCTCGTGTCAATATCATGCACCTGTCAATGTCATATGTTACGTACACATGTTATGTAAACCTCTTAGACTAATTCTGATGGTTGTGCCGATGACCTAGATGTTAGGCCCTTTTAAACAAAAAACATCATCATCAATTCTGATGGTTCGGTCAGCTTTCGTTTCGAAGGCTAGCGGTGTGCCACGTCCTGGGAGCCAACTGGTGGCGAATGAACGTACCATTTCCACTTCTATTATAACGTCTAAATTTAAAGAGTCATTGTTTAAGAAGCCTTTCTCGTGGACAGTCGAAATTTCTTCTGATGACGCAGAGCACATTTCTCTTCGAAACGTAAAGAATTTGGCCTTATTTCACCTTACTTTCTGACACTGCACAAGCCCAAAAAGACTAGACAGTATCATGTCTAAAAGTACGGGTCGTGAAAGCATCAATGGCGACATTTTCCGTATTTTTTCCCTCTGAAATATGGCTTTTATTCTTTTGCTAGAAAATACTAACTGCCAGTTACCTACTCTTTCGTTTGAAGCTTAACGGCGCAGCGATCCTCAAGATATTTCTCGAATTCTATAGGAAGTGAAGAAGGAAGAATGGGACGTAGCAGCTCCCCAGTTGTGTGATTATTTTGTATCATACATATTAGTACTAAGTTTCCTTTGAAGAAATGTTGACCTATTTTTAACCTTTTGTGTAAATACTTTTTGGGTGAGAGAATTAAAGAACTCAAAATATGTAACAATTTTAGTAGCCGTAAGATAAGGAGAACTGAATTTATTTTGAAGAATTCTGCCATTTATGTAAAATACTTACGGGGTCAGTCTGGAGATAAACAGATATTTGTACTTAATGCATAAATTTTTCACGAAAATTTGTGAGAATGTCACCTAAATAAAAGTAGGGATATCACGAAAATGTATTTCATACACTATTAATAGTTTTTCCAAAAAATTCTGTTTTAAATGTTTAATTCCATTTCTTCACAAAATTCAATTGATATATTAATGAAAATATGGATTTAGGTAGAAGATACTTCTTTAAAGAGCACTGCGTATTGATTTTTCTGTGCATAATTTCTATAAGAAAATATATTGCACTAAATATTTGTGTAATTTTAATGTTCTAAAATTTCGGATTTAAAGAACCCTGCTATTTGAAAAACTTCTCCCATCAAAATTTCCATAAATAGGTTTCCTAACGTAGGTGTGATACATATACCATTAAAATTTTGTTACATTTGGCAAAATATTGTGGGAGAAAATAGGAATATGATATAAAATTACAATTGGCGTGGAAATGAAAGCAAAGCAAAGAAAAGCAAAGCAAAGCAGACATCACGCCCATTTCTGCTGTGTGCGTAGTGGCAAACAAACCATTATTAAAGTGATAAATTGTTTGAAATCAACGGAATAACTTCGTGACAAGAAAGAAGAAACTCATACCTTTCTATTTCAGTCATAAAAATGACCAAAATACCAATATTAAACTCCAGACTGTCCCCTTAATCAAGATTTTTGGTTTTGAAAAGATGTGCTTGTGAAGTATTGTCAGAGTGCAGTCCTAATTACACTGACTGACAGAGCAAATGCAACACCAAGAAGGAGTGGTTCGAAAGGGATGAAAGTTGGGGAAAAAACAGAGACGGCACGGACGAATAATTGATGTTTATTTCAAACCGATATGCAGGTTACACAATGCGCACGGCATCGAGTCAGTAGGATGTAGGACCACCGCGAGCGGCGATGCACGCAGAAACACGTCGAGGTACAGAGTCAATAAGAGTGCGGATGGTGTCGTGAGGGATGGTTCTCCATTCTCTGTCAACCATTTGCCACAGTTGGTCGTCCGTACGAGGCTGGGGCAGAGTTTGCAAACGGCGTCCAATGAGATCCCACACGTGTTCGATTGGTGAGAGATCCGGAGAGTACGCTGGCCACGGAAGCATCTGTACACCTCGTAGAGCCTGTTGGGAGATGCGAGCAGTGTGTGGGCGGGCATTATCCTGCTGAAACAGAGCATTGAGCAGCCCCTGAAGGTACGGGAGTGCCACCGGCCGCAGCACATGCTGCACGTAGCGGTGGGCATTTAACGTGCCTTGAATACGCACTAGAGGTGACGTGGAATCATACGCAGTAGCGCCCCAAACCATGATGCCGCGTTGTCTAGCGGTAGGGCGCTCCGCAGTTACTGCCGGATTTGACCTTTCTCCACGCCGACGCCACACTCGTCTGCGGTGACTATCACTGACAGAACAGAAGCGTGACTCATCGGAGAACACGACGTTCCGCCATTCCCTCATCCAAGTCGCTCTAGCCCGGCACCATGCCAGGCGTGCACGTCTATGCTGTGGAGTCAATGGTAGTCTTCTGAGCGGACGCCGGGAGTGCAGGCCTCCTTCAACCAATCGACGGGAAATTGTTCTGGTCGATATTGGAACAGCCAGGGTGTCTTGCACATGCTGAAGAATGGCGGTTGACGTGGCGTGCGGGGCTGCCACCGCTTGGCGGCGGATGCGCCGATCCTCGCGTGCTGACGTCACTCGGGCTGCGCCTGGACCCCTCGCACGTGCCACATGTCCCTGCGCCAACCATCTTCGCCACAGGCGCTGCACCGTGGACACATCCCTATGGGTATCGGCTGCGATTTGACGAAGCGACCAACCTGCCCTTCTCAGCCCGATCACCATACCCCTCGTAAAGTCGTCTGTCTGCTGGAAATGCCTCCGTTGACGGCGGCCTGGCATTCTTAGCTATACACGTGTCCTGTGGCACACGACAACACGTTCTACAATGACTGTCGGCTGAGAAATCACGGTACGAATTGGGCCATTCGCCAACGCCGTGTCCCATTTATCGTTCGCTACGTGCGCAGCACAGCGGCGCATTTCACATCATGAGCATACCTCAGTGACGTCAGTCTACCCTGCAATTGGCATAAAGTTCTGACCACTCCTTCTTGGTGTTGCATTTGCTCTGTCAGTCAGTGTATTTTGATGCGATGTGGGTGAAGTTGAGAAACATTAATGTACGGCCAAATTGTCGTCCGCTCTAGCGCGAGCATGATGCCAGGCCACGCGAGCGGACGAGCATTCCATGAAATTAAGTTACGGGTTCCTTCATGGGCATTTAATTTTTTGATATGCTTCATATTTGGCTTAAGTTTAAATGTTTATCCAAACTGACACCATATGAATTACCTGGTAAATATTCAACACCGAAGTTATTGGGAGTCAAGCCTGGACTCCAGGATGCAAAACAGACAATTATACCACTGAGATACCTCTCGTCGTTCATCTTAGTTATTTAACCCTCTACTGCCCAATGTGACTTTGAAGTCACACATCATTCTGTACACATTTTCTACTGTTAGAATGCAATTGAGCCACTACTTCCCAGTGTAACTTTCAAGTTACAGGATGGCTGTGTGATTTTCAACTGTTTATAGTTTAATAGTTATATGCATAAGCCACCAGGAAGCGTCAAATGTATGGTTGGGAGCATTTCCCAGGCACATGGCGGATAGCTAGTTTTACAATTATGTTTTGTGTTATTACTAACAAATTATATGCATAAAAAATATAGAAACCAAAGGTAAGCATCTTGAATATTTTATGAGACTGTTGTTTTATAAATTAGTCAATTTTCCCATATCAGAACATTATTGCCCAGTGTGACCTGGAAGTCACAAACCTAATTTTTGAAAATCAAAAATGAAAATTCAATAAAAACTGCATTTATGTGTAGTTTACAACATATTTACTTAGTATATGGCAGAGAACATTTTTTAAAACACAACAAAATAATTTGGGCAGTAGAGGGTTAAATGGATGTGGCACTCCTCAGCTTCGAACATGAAGTATGAGAACCAGGTGTGTGCACAAGTTTTTGTCGGTTTTTGTGGTAAATAAAACAAGTAATTTTCAAGGTAAATTCTTTTTTCCTCTCTTTTTTTTTTGTTTGTTTGTTGTGTATTCAAAATATTGACCATCGGCATATACACACTTCGCCCATTTTTCAGGTAAGCTATGATTACCATGCCAGAAAACGGTTCAACACTTGGCTCTTGCATCACGACAATGCTCCAGCATATCGTGCTAATGTAAGAATGTATTTTCTTGCCATATCAGGGTTGACTGTGCTTGATCACCCTCCATACAGTCCTGATCTTGCGCCATGTGACTTCGCACTTTTCCCAGAAGTGAAGATGAAGCTAAAAGGGCAGCGTTTTACATCCGACGAGGAGCTTCTGGCAGCATGAGATCAAGAGTGTGAAAATGTAACCGAGGAAAAGTGTCAGAGTTGGTTCAGTAACTGGTTTCGACGTATGGAGAAGTGTATTGAATGTGGTGGAAATTATTTTGAAACCATAAGTCGACCCATTTTTAACTTCCTCGAAATTGCTGAAGAGCGCGTGCCCGATTCATGCAAAGAGGTGATACATGGGGTAGTACGGCGGGTGCTGGAGGATGTCCCATTGAAGCGATTTTAAGGTGTCTTTCACTGGTTTTGCTGTGTGAGACGGCGCATTGTCGTGCAACAAAATCACTTTGCCATGTCTTCTGGCACATTCCGGTCGTCTTTCGATCAATGCGTGATTTAAATTAATCATTTGTTGGTGATAGCGTTGTGTATTAACGGTTTCACCTGCATTTGCTCGTCTTCGCACTTTTGTGGTCTACCAGAGCGCACACTGTCTTTCACAACGAAAACACGGCGTTTAAATTGTCTCACACATTCTAATCGATGGAGCGTGTTCGCCATATTTTTCTACCAGCAAACGATGACTTTGCACAGCCTTTTCCTAAAGATCAAATAAGAAAAGTAATACGTGCCGCAAATGTTCTTTCCTCAGGCACAAATCTCTCGACATGATCACTGTGTTGGTAGGTTAATGTCAGGAGAACAAACTGACATATGAGTCAAATTCATACGCTGCGTATTGTTCTCTGACGCCATCTCTTAGTGAAACCGGAAAAGACTTATGCGTAGACCTGGTATTAGCAATGCCGCTTCAAAGGCTTTAGAGTGGCAGATATTGCTTCATGTCATCATTTGATGTGTTTCACACGTACTGTATTCATTTTTTCCTTCCTTGTGATACTGCAGTAAATGTGTAAATCTACATACTATAAATATAATACTGTTATTAAAATGTTCTAATTATTCTGTTCGCAGATTTTAATGAACTTCACAAAGGTTGCTGTGAAGATGGATTAATAATCAATAAAATCCCTGATTTCATCTGTAGAGGAAGTTTTACGAGGGTGCGAAGTATTTACAATCTGCTCAAAAGTTAATGGACTGTGAACTTCTGGAGAGGACGTTTGGACCTTTTGAATATTTGCTTGTCTCAGTTTTCTGAGCAACTTTTAGACTAATGCATAATTACAGTTTGAGGTTTTCTGTGAATATTACTTTCTCTGTACAATAAGATATTTCGAACAGTGCATGTATGTAAATGCATAAATAAGAAGCAGTATATTTTGTTTTCCCATAAGTAATATTCGTAAAAGTACGACATTCAGGAAGAATTTTCAATCAAAATTAAACACATCTTCAGACATTCAGGATATAGAAAAACGTAAATCAGCAAATATTAAAATATGTTCATACTGACAGATACAAGTCTTCTGTAAAACGAGTACAGATCAAAAACCAATAACAACATCATAATTATATTTGTAATAATGGATATGTATAGTTTTACCCAAAGCACATGATATTTGTTTGTTTTTACACAGATGCTAAGATGACCTGTCCTCTTTTGCCCAGACACTAGCAGGACCCAAACTGTTAAGGGAAGAAAAGTGGTGAGACAGGAAGTCACGTGAGAAATACTCAGCCTGAGATTGGTGGTCGGGACAGTCTCTCAGTTGATCAGGCCCATCTCAAAAGCACAATTCTGCTTTAACTTAGACCTAGACTTTCATACATGGTATGAGGATTCGTTCTGTGTAGGTCGTATTTCAGATGAGAAATATTTTCAAATGATAAGTTAGAAGGTCCATATTTCATCCCCTTAGTAGATTTGGACTTGTACAAATTCAGGAATATTATGTGCAAGGCTAGAAATTGGTATAGTGTATATATTACTGAATATATTATCCACTTAAGCGCAAGTTACCATGAAACTGTTATAACGTTGTTAAGTAGTCAATATTTGACATAAACATAAACACTACTTTAATTAACAAAAATCTGTTCGTAATTTCGTACCCCACCAAATTTATGACAGGTGCAATTAATTTTAATATATTATTCCTTTCTAAACTTAGCAAACACGTTCTCTGTATTGAATTACTTGAAGGCCATTTATGAAAAATATTTTTCTTGTGCTTTCAGCGTTGCTCGTGGGATGTTAAACGCTTTACATACACGTTTGTAACCCATTTTCTTGTCCTTCACTGCCTTAATAGCGTTTTTCGTAACCTCCTTTTCCCACTGTTTGCATTTTCCCAAACAAAATGAATGGGGACAAAATTATGAACATTCCATGATTTATTATAATGGCCACTACAGTGAAATGAAATGGCGTATGGCTTTTAGTGCCGGGAGTGTCCAAGGACAAGTTCGACTCGCCAGATGGAGGTCTTTTGATTTGATGCCCGAAGGTGACCTGCGCATCGTGATGAGGATGAAATGATGATGAAGACGACACATACACCGAACCCCAGTGCCAGCGAAATTAACCAATTATGGTTAAAATTCCCGAGCCTGCTGGGAATCGAACCCGAGCAAACACCTCACTGTAGCGATTACATGTCAGGAACTACACCACACAACTGAATTGCCGTCCAGTATTTCATACACATACCAGTGCTCACTTTAGGAATAACAGGCTCTTAATTTGTATGCTGCACTAACTCAGCTCAGGGTGAAAAATGAATCCTCCTTGTACACGGAAACTAAACGTGATGCACACAACCAACTGTCACAACAAGTTACCTTAAATTTGTATCAAAACCTATTCTTACTTAAATGTTTGATTTTTGGTTGTAATCATATTTTGTATTCTTTCTTTCTTTCTTAATCTGCTTACCCTCCAGGGTAGGTTTTTCCCCCGGATTCAGCGAGGGATCCCACCTCTACCGCCTCAAGGGCAGTGTCCTGGAGCTTCAGACTCTGGGTCGGAATCATACAACTGGGGAGTATGACTAGTACCTCGCCCAGGCGGCCTCACCTGCTATGCTGAACAGGGGCCTTGCGGGGGGGGGGATGGGAAGATTGGAAGGGATAGACAAGGAAAAGGGAAGGAAGCGGCGGTGGCGTTAAGTTAGGTACCATTCCAGCAATTGCCTGGGGGAGATGTGGGAAACCACGGAAAACCACTTCCAGGATGGCTGAGGTGGGAATCGAACCCACCTCTACTCAGTTAACCTCCCGAGGCTGAGTGGACCCCGTTCCAGCCCTCGTACCACTTTTCAAATTTCGTGGCAGAGCCTGGAATCGAACCCGGACCTCCGGGGGTGGCAGCTAATCACACTAACCGCTACACCACAGAGACGGACTTTTGTATAATGAATTAGTAAATTTTGCAAAGACCACTGCTGATAATCATACTCCTTTCCTTCCATTACGCAGTTAGACCAATGCCATAGAATACAATTAGGACTCTTCTCGACTGTTCTTGTTTGGTGGATTTTCAGGCGCCGGTCGATACTTACATTGATCTGCAGCAGGTCGTCACAAAGTCCATCGTTCTGACCCTTGTGGGTGGGTCGTTGGAATACACGCATGGTATTCCCTACCTTTGTTGAAAAGCGACTGGGTGGAGGGGGGTGGGTGCAATGGATGAGGAAATTATCTTCAGGGATACCAACAGTGGGGTTCGAACGCACTATCTCCCGATTGCAATATCACAATAACACCTACCACGTAGTCAACGCGCTCGGAATATTAAATTAAATTAGCATTTTTATAATACGAACTGAATTGAATTTTTTGAAAACCTACAACCTGTTTTCCAGTCAGTGACTGGGTCAAGGATGGAATCAATGAAGCCCCCTTCTTGCAGCGAGGATAGGAATTGTGCCGGCTGCAGAAACCAGTCGCACTCCCCCTGGGACTGACAGATGAAATGATAGTCGAGAGTGTTGCTGGAATGAAAGATGACAAGGAAAACCGGAGTACCTGGAGAGAAACCTATCCCGCCTCCGCTTTGTCCAGCACATATCTCACATGGAGTGACCGGGATTTGAACCATGGAACCCAGTGGTGAGAGGCCGGCGCGCTACCGCCTGAGCCCGGGAGGTTACACTGAATTTCTTCTAAATATTAAATTAAATGTATAAAACGACTGCATTATACTTTGTCTTACTTCATTTCTGTATTCAGCCCTCAGTCCGAAGGCTGGTTGGATCCTCAACAGCTCTACCATCAGCTGTCATAGACGGTCTAGGCATCACTGAAGAGGCGTACTAGGCAAATGAGGAGGGAGGTAGTTTTCCGTTGCTTTCTTCACTGAGCCACAAGTTGCTATTACATATCAGTGTGCCAAGCCTATTGAAATGCATGCACCAGCTGACCCTATGAGCAACATTTTCACGCCCTTCATAGCAGGACCTGGCTGCATATGGAATGGTATTACTAGCATCGTTCATACCTCAGTCACTTTCATGTTGTCAAAGCCAAGGATGAGACTGAGATAGTTCGTAGATCAATGAAAGTAACAATAAATGAAGTAGTACTCATTCGTTGTGAATGGACAAAGTTCTACACGTGTATATTATAGAAACACTGAACTCTCCCGCCGTAATTCATTAGTGTTTTTCAGAAACGGACAGACAAAATAAGAATTAACTTGTGTTATTAACATATGTTTGTTTCTAATGTCAGAGTTATAACACACATTTGTACAGCATGCTTTTGTATCTGGAAACCTTTAAGATCAATATCTCTGTTTCATGTTCTCGCGGTTAAAGGTTCATTGCAGATAACTCTCCAGTTCGATTTTCTTTATTAATGAGCCAAAAAGTCCTCTTAAATGTTCCATGGAAATGAGGAATAAGTTCATTTTGATCATTTTCACTGGTTTAGAACAATACTTCTGAGATAAGTACCAAGACAGTGAGAGATATGAAGCAATTATGGTTTATAACTGCCGGTTAGAACATAAATTGTATTTTTTCTTTAAATGTCGCTTGCCTCGTAAGTAGTGTTCAGTACATAAAATTTCACGCTCAGTGGCTTGAGAAATTGGAACGACCTTACGCAATGAGCGGTCAAGTTTTAATTCCCAATCATTAATACATACGTCAACCAATTAGTAACCAGGATATCCAAGGTAAATCAGCCGGTGTTGTGTTCTTGCTTATCTCCTGACGTGGGAGTAATAAAATCATTACCATATTAATGAAAATGACCCTGAAGTACACAGAGTAGATAAATAAAAGTACGAAGGTAAGTCGAAAAGTATGTTTCCAGTTCTTTTGCTCAGAAACAAAGAAATGGAGCTAGAACACATTTTATGACCGATAGTTTCTGTCACATCGATAGATTGCGTACATATACAGTCAAGAAGAATCTTAACACTATGATAGCTGCAAAACATAGTTAAGCAGAACCTTAACACGGTGATAGCTGCAAAAGAGTCTTTAATGGGTGATGGCGGGAGGAAGATTAGGTCTACGTCTGTATACAGAGAGAAAGTGAAATCTATCCAACTACTGTGGAAGTGGTGCTCTGAATTTTCAGAGGCCCAGACGATGTTCAAGGTGAAAACTGGAGTGGCCGTCTAACAACGTCACACATATTCACTCGTAGCCATAAGCGCGCGCGCCTGGAAGATTAAGCGTGTTGGTAAGCGAGCTACTGGTCATTTGGCACGTAATTCACTCTAACACGAAAATATCCCGTCATATATTGCAATGTGTAAAATAACGATACAAAGGGAATTATCCTTGTTTTACTTTTGATATTATACCATGCCGCACACTCTGCATCCTTTTAACCAGAATGTTGGTGTGAAGAAAATTAGCACGAGATTCTTCATGGCTGCGGATTGTGGGATCCAAACCAACCATATCGCTATATTACGGTAAGCAGAAGTTATAAAACCTAAAATAAACGTTTAGATTAATGTAAAAAGGGCATTTCTCCTCAAAATATTTCAAACTATTATAGATATATTATCATGAAAAACGTGGATTTATTCCATTTTATTTTTAAACAACTGTCACAGGGACCAATTTTACAGTAAAAATGATTTAAAGTGTGTTATACTTTTGTGCATATATTTAGTTCTATCTGCACAATACAATACTTTGTCCTTCACAAATATAAAGCCCCTTTTTTCTCATTAGTGACAACTTTCTGACTCAGCTAGGGCCAGAAGGTAAGTCGGTACCAGATGTTGTACATACTTCCTCATCACCCTTGCAGCACCCATCGTGGGTTTTTATGAAATCTGCAACAGAAAATCACATATTACTGTTTTGGGAAATTCAAAGAGCTTATCTTACTAATACATTAGTTACATCTGAAGATTTATGTAGACTTACTCAGAGAAAAAATTGGCATATATTATTGTGTCAGTTCCTAGTAGGTACGATTTTCTCAGAAACAACTGAACCTCTAGTTATAATGTTCCAAAGGGTTTGTATCTACATGAAATGTGAATTATATTTTGATAACAATGAAATTACTACTAAACGCGAGGAAGAACCCATCACCGTGCGTTCATTATTTTGTTGAGCTGTCATATATACTGAAATCGGAATGACTGGAATTTGTACAAACAACATTTTAAATACTCATTACAACGGCATACAATCGGTTTAACCCCCAACAAGTTGCAATTGTGCGCCCATGATTGCATTCAGCTTTCTGAGCAATATAAGCAGCAGCAAAGAAAACGAATAGGTAGTAAGGTTAAGAACACACGGTTAAATCAAACACATATATGTACTAGCGATCCCGCTTGGCTTCACAAGGAGGGAAATTCGAATTTATGGTGTACTTGCAAAAACTGGACTTATTAAAATTTCCGCTTGTAAATTGAACTTGTACAAATTTCCTCGTAGATGACATTATTTTCCTCCTGATTTATGGGTGTAGCTCGCTCCTTGTGCGATGTTAAAACCATTCCCGCGTCTCCCACCTGCTTTTGACTGCGTGAAAGGAATTTTTCAAAGTGCTAGTAAATCCACCAGCACGAGACTGGAGTATTCAAGCACCTGAGAATGCCATTGCACTGAGCTAAGCCGCTCATTATCCACCATACAACAAATGTGACCTCTGTAACCATTGCTCTACACATGATCATGTATCAGCGTCAGGTCTACGCTATTCCTCGGACACTGGAGGGGCAGGAGCTCAAAAACAATTGGGCGAAGAAGGGAATACCAAGAAAACAATACAACAAATTACAGAATAAATAATCCAACATTTCACCAAGCAAACATGAAACTTATCTTAATACTAGTTTTCCAAAACGCCCGTGAAAGCATACCAGAACGATAATTACATAGAAAGACGGGAAGACAAGGGACACAGTTCTATGAGAATAATAATAGTATCTATTTGCATAAATAAAAAAACAAATTAAAGCTTGAAAAACAAAAGTGACCCGCACAAAATTACGAAATTGTCAAACCAGCAAAATAAACCTTATAATAAAAATATAAATCACTTGAAATAAAATAATAATAATAATAATAATAATAATAATAATATAACAAACAAAATTACTTGTAATTTACCAACTGAAATTAGAATTTATTCAACTCTGGAATCCCATGTTACATTATAAACTAAAAATTAATTATCACAAATTTTTAAAATCTTAAATTACAATTTTGTTAAACTCATTTAGTTCCTATTCAAGTCGCTGTGAAGCCAAAATCGTGCCAATACTACACCGATCCATTACCCCCACCCATCAATAAATCACCATGTCACGTAAATAAATTAATGAAAATTCACAGAAGATAGAATTACATACCTTCCACGCGAAATATAATGCACAGTTCGAAGTATGAGGATGTAATTTGGTAACTCGTGTAAAAATCACGTCAGGATAACAAATCACAATACCAAGCCATCTCAACAACACACATCTCAGACATGACAACTCACGAAACTCATAACAATCACCATACAGACAAAACATAAGATAACAAAAAGTCAACCAACCAAACACGGATAAGGAAGATAAGGCCACAAGTGACGCAATAATATTAATTAAACAAAACTTTGGCTTCACCATCGACTTGAATTTCGAACCATAACGTACCTTGTATTCCATTAACCGTATCTCAAATCATTAACAGTAAAATAATTTATTAAAAATAAAACGAATTAATTAATTAATCCGAGCGATCAGCTCAATGAAGAAAAGAAAAAATACGAAGTTAAGACACTAATTGGAACGTTCACTACACAAGCGAGATCAAATTAAGAATTAATTCGCACTTGAAATCAGAAATGTAACATAGTGAAAACGAAACCACGGACACAGTTGGATATACATCTTAATTTTAGGATGTAATTTTGCACACGAAACTGCCTATCTGCGATTGCACATTACATTCTTGACATTTATTTTAATGAATGGATTAGGTTGCTTTTTTGTTGAGTACACTATACCAGACGTAACACACGAGATCTATCCTTTAGCCATACTGAATTGTGTTTACATATTTTAGAATACAACTCCTGATGCAATACAGTTTCACTTGAAAATGATATGGATCGCGAACACAAACATACTTCATGATGTAGGAATAACTTAGCAGGTATTCAAATACTGACAAAAATTGCAAAGTGGAAAACATAAAGCGACGACTTACAGTTAGCTGGCTGTTAATCCAGTCAATGTATCACATGATGTCACAAGGGGGAAAGAAAGGGCACTAAATCCCTCACCAGCAGTATAGCTTCGCTGGAAAATAGTTACAGTTACTTAATATGACGGGAATCATCCCGTATCTAGGGCGATCACCCTACCTTGGATTTGTTGGTTTGTTGAGCACAAAACACGGCTCACTCGAGATCACACAGGTCAACAGCTCGCTGGCAACTGACACGCAATGGCGTACCACGCCGAACTGGCTCAATCCGGAGCCGCAAATACTTACCTGGAATACCGGCAGGCGGCAGCACGTACAGTACATAGCCACCACACAAGAATGGACAACCAATATCTCGGCAAGTATAAACATGAAGACACATTTTAAAGCTTCACGGTAATAATTGATTTAACAGTTACAGAAATTGTTCTATAAAGCGCGAGGTACACACACCAAAGAAATACTCTTTGGTGGGCGATAATAACGCCACACATTTTATGGTTGAAAGCATTTCTTAGCAGATAAACTAGTGGTCCCAATACTACGAAAAACATACAATTAAGCTATTTCCTCAATTAAGCAGAAAGCTGAAGGGCTTAATGGCCCGGAAAGGTTTCAAAAATCAAATTGTGAGCATTAGCTCTATCAAACAAACAAAAATTCGAAAATCACTTCCGGGTTAAATGCAGTCCGTAAAAACAGCCTAAAATCGCTTGTTTCTTTACTTGTTTTCTTTCTTATTCAAATCCTAGCCAAATTAAATTATTTACGTAATTCATTCTGTAATGTGTTCCTTGGTTCAATACTCTCAGGATATTTATTTTTTATTTTTGAAGAAAGTTAGCACCGAATGTAGTTATAAAGGCTTAAGATAAGTTCTGCATTGACTCACATTAGCGCTCGTAGTGGTAGAAAAACTCAAGCTTATAATCTAATCGACCGGATATGGTTCAGTTTCTAGTGAACAATCATTGGTCTACCCCGTGTCATCATCACTGACTCACACTAGTGCTCATAGTGGTAGAAATGGCAAAAAAGCTAATCTAATCACGGCCGACTGGATCCCTCGCTGCGCTCCGTATATCGGCCTTGGCAATCGCTTGTGAAGCCCAGCATAAAGCTGTAATTGGGAAGTTTCACCGTGATACCGCTGGAGCGCTGGCCTCCTACCCACTGACAGGAAGCTGTACACCGCAAATTGCCGCATTTCCAGTTTTATCTTTAAGGTTTTGCTGTCCTAAATGTTCTCAATGAGGTGCTTGTTAGCTTGGTATTAAGATCTGATAGTTATGCGCTAGTGAATGTAATTTTTATTGTGTAGTGTGGTGATTATATTCTTTAAATTGTGTTTACAAATCTTGGAATTTGTGACATTCTTGTGCACCTTTTCGTACTTCGGGCTGAAATTGTAAGCAAACAAGAACTAAGTGATTTCTCGCTGTAACTTCGTCCTAAACAATAATTTTAATTTATGTGCTAATTCGTTTTTTTAATGGTGTGGTGATTTGCTTTTCTTTAATTGTCTTTGGAAATATTCGAATATGTATTGCTGCTGTGCCTTTCTTTTTTATTCCAAACCGGAAAAAAGAGCAAAGGGACACTATCATTTCACGAATTTTCTGTAGACCAGGACAAAACTACGGAGTGGCCAAAAGCAGCTGGCACTCTCATCTTAGTTTTCCGTTTCTATTTCGGGTATTTACCTTCGTTCTTTCTCACTCTGTTTACCCCTCCAGGGTTGGTTTTTCTCTCGGACTCAGTGAGGGATCCCACCTCTACCATCTCAAGGATATTGTCCTGGAGAGTGAGACTGTGGGTCGGGGGATACAACTGGGAAGGATGACCAGTACCTCGCCCAGGTGGCCGCAACTGCTATGCTGAACAGAGGCCTTGTGTTCGGGATGGGAAGATTGGAAGGCATAGACAAGGAAGAGGGAAAGAAGCAGCCGTGGCCTTAAGTTAGTTATTTGGAGGAGAAGTGGGAAACTCTGGAAAAACTCTTCGAGGATGTCTGAGGCCCCCTCCTCTACTCAGTTGACCTCCCAAGGCTGAGTGGTACCGGGCGAGTTGGCCGTGCGGTTAGGGACCCGCAGCTGTAAACTCGCATCCGGGACATAGTGGGTTCGAATCCTACTGTCGGCCAGCCCTGAAGATGGTTTTCCGTGGTTTCCCATTTTCACATCAGGCAAATGCTGGGGCTGTACCTTAATTAAGGCCACAGCCGCTTCTTTCCCATTCCCAGGTCTTTCCTGTACCATCGTCGCCATAAGACCTATATGTGTCGGTGCGACGTAAAGCAAATAGGACAAAAAAAGAAAACTGGCTGAATGGACCCCGTTCTAGCCCTCGTACCACTTTTTAAATTTCGTGACAGGGCCAGGAATCTAACCCGAGCCTCTGAGTGTGGCAGCTAATCAGGTATTTTACCCATAAATTTTCTTTCATAGAATAATCCTTTAGGCGGTGTCGTATTTGCCATACGACCGCAACACAACACATTTTTATCCAAGATAATCTGAACTTTAACATTTAAACATTAACAAGTAAGAATCACTACTGCTATGACGGTAAGGCCAACGTATGAAGTGTTGTTACCTGAGCAATGGGGCCAATGACCTAGATGTTATGCCGCTTTAAACAACAATCATCATCATCATCATCGAGCAGAGAACAGTTTTCAATTTATTTACTCAAAATTCTTTTCTCTCAGTGAATTTTTATTTCAAATTATTCTTCTTCTTCTTTTTTCGCTATTTGTTTTACGTCGCACCGACACAGATAAGTCTTATGACGCCAGTGGAATAGGAAAGAGCTAGCAGTGGGAAGGAACCGATCGTAGCCTTAATTAAGGTACAGCCTGATGTGAAAATGGGAAACCACGGAAAACCGTCTTCAAGGCTGCCGACAGTGGGGTTCGAACTCACTATTTCCCGGATGAAAGCTCACGGCTCACAGCTGCACGCCGCGCGGCTAACTTGTTCCCCCTACTGCATTTCAAGTAAAAATTATTGTTTGAATTTAGCACGGCCAACTTGCTCGGTATTTAATATTCTAGTGAAAGGTATGTATGAAATGCAATCTGAAACTATATATATTGAAATTAAAATTAAAATATGTTTGAGTCAAAATATTTATCTTATGCATACAACGAATATAGAGAAAGTAAAACTTTTATGTTTTGTCCAGCCCCCTTCCTGAGAGCAGCGCTTGAAGAATTTTAAAACTCTAATTGAACAATGACTCTTAATCTCAAGATTAACATCACAAGACAAAAGTATTGTGGTAAGTTCTGCTATGTATCTAAATGCCATGATAATAAAAACGATTAGGCCTACTACTATTCCTCGCAGTTAAAGAACGTCAGTTGGACTACTCCATCCTCCGCAGTTTCATTTCACGACGTTATTGTGCCGTATATCAATGAAATTAGCCTTTAGAATTAATCATTTTAACAATATTAGTCAATGTAACAAACTCCTTTATTCCCTAAATGAGGATACATCGGCAATCACAATCAATATCAGAACGTCAGTTGGACTACTCCATCTCCCCGCAGTTTCATTTCACGACATCATTTTGGCAAATATCAACGAAAGTAACCTTTAGGATTAATCATTTTAACAGCATTAACCTGTGTAACATTCTCCATAACTTTAAATTACGATAAATCGGCTATCAAAGTCAATATATTTTCCACAAAGAAGTATGCATTTCTACCGCAAAATAGGTAGACCGTCAGCGCCACGTGTCGAGTTGTGTAACTACTCCGATTACAGTGCGTGGACCCGATTGTCAAGGCGGGTAAGGAGCTACCTAATGCGATGCGACCACTGATCTCTATACCTGGATGGCTGGTAGCTTGGGTAGCAGTAAGCCGAATAGAAGATGACTGGCGTGGTAAGATGGCAGCGAGCGCACGGTGCAGTAGACCACGAGGAGCGCGCTTGCTTTGTTTCTGCTTAGTTCAGTGACGCCAGGCCTCTTGATTGTAGTTCCACGAGTGTTCTGTGCTGTGTTATTGCAAAGTAAATAGTAGTGTATTTTACGAATTTAGGTTCGTTGCCTTGTAGTATACTTGTGGATTACAAAATTCAATTTAAATATGTATGTGTTTATCTGAAATATGAATGAAGAAACATTCTACGGGGTATTAACATACTGCAGTATTCAGCTTATGGATGTACAAACAGAACCGATCAGCAGAAGGAGAAATCATTTCATCGGGGAGTTTTAATAATAATGTTATTTGCTTTACGTCCCACTAACTATTTTTAAGGTCTTCGGAGACGCCGAGGTGCCGGAATTTAGTCCCGCAGGAGTTCTTTTATGTGCCAGTAAATCTACCGACACGGGGCTGTCGTATTTGAGCACCTTCAAATACCACCGGACTGAGCCAGGATCGAACCTGCCCAGTTGGGGTTAGAAGGCCAGTGCCTTAACCATCTGAGCCACTCAGCTCGGCTCGGGGAGTTTTATACTGTACATAAGAATCTTCCTAGGGTAGTGTTTTGAGTTTTAGGTTTATTGTATCTTATTTCGCATATTCCGGGAGCAAAATGGCAATTAATTTTTGTAGGTTTCCTTTCTCGAGACCCGAACATCTACGATCATCGATTAGGAGTATCAGGCGGGAGAATTGGGAGCCTTCTAAAACAGCTGTTCTCTGCTCGGATCACTTAGAGGAAGACTGTTTTGATAGAAATGGACAAACTGTACACCTTAGAAGTGATGTACAGCCAACTGTTTTCAATTTTACTGAACATTAACTGCAAGTAAAGATTTACTTATATTTTTTTTCTCATAATTAAACTGACGGTTTCGATTAAATAATTGACGTGACCTTATAACAATCTTAGAAAATGAAGTCTGGACGAACTCTAGACCTTATTTACATCAGTAATAATTATGGGTTTCAGACACTGGAGTGGTGGGAGAAGGGAAAGTGTGGTGGGTGTTTGGGGCTATCCCATTATACTATTCGTGGTATTTGGGACTCTTTTAACTGGTGTTACATATTTCTGATGATGACTATCAATGTCGCTTTGCTAGCTGAATTTAATTAAAGAGGTCTGTAATAGTAAATTAAGCTGCAGGTAATGTGATATATTGACAAGTTTTGAATATTTGCTGGTTTTATAAATGTGTACATTTGCTTCAGTGATATTTTAATTTGATCATATGCGCGTTATTTCATGGAAACAGGAAACAGAAATTCATTATCAAGCACCGATTACGATATGTCGAATCTAGGCCTGTATATTGAGCTACGTTTATAGGTACATAATTTTAAGAATGCATAATTTCGTGGCATACATGTATACAATTTACAGCAATGTTTCCAGAAACTGGTTTTCACTCGTATTGTGTTACCGATCACTAATTGCATGTATTCAGCACCTAAGTTAATATTTGTCGGCCGTTATTATACACTCATGTTTATTGCTATCCCGGAGATTTACTGACCTCGGAATGACGTGTCACTGATCCCAATGTCCTTATGCTTTGAGTGAACATGTCTCTATATTTTTAATTATTCCAATGCGCCATTAATTGCGACTTAAAATTGACTCTATTATCATTGCTTCCCCATAAGGAGAGCTCTAGGTTGGGTACGCCAACATGGCGAACCGCGCGCTCAACTTGGCGTACTTTCTCCTGCAGCGGAGACCTGCCATCAGCGATCCATGTATAGAGATCAGTGGATGCGACGCATCAAGTCGGTAAGGAGCTAACTAATGCGACGTATCAAGTCGGCCGTGATCTAATCGGCCGGATATGGCATCATGCTGGTACACCGTAAGATACGTTTATTGTTTCCTTTGTGTTTGGAAAAGTGGAGAATGCATCGAAAATATATTACAAATGCACCAACAAATAGATCCAGTGATAAACCGGATTCTAGTGAACGTACTGCATACTTTGCATTCCATGATTAAGAGAAGGATTGTAATTTTTAGGAATAAGTAAAGAATATATTGTCATACTGTATTATATTTTATTTACCTAAAATTCGTAGTTCATATCCCTAGGATGTTTTCAACGTCGAGTTGTTTGTCTGAAGGGCTGGAAATGTAAATTTTTGATAGCGGCTTAACGTGACGTTGACATATGGATTACAGTCAGTCATAAAAACTCGGTGACTTTGAAATGTCGAGTTGTCGCTATCACATGGACTCAAAAATGTGTACAAATCCATTTTTCATTAAGGAAATGGTAATTCATAAGGGAATGCACCACATTATCAACATCACTACGTTATTTTCGTCACGTAATAAAACCGGATAATTTCCACTGTTGATGATAGAAGGAAAATTAAAAGGTAATAGACACACACTGGTCAACACAGATTTGCAAAATATTAGGCCGAAGTAACGAGAATGAATATTGTCACCAGCATTTGCTAACAATGGCAGAGTGGGCCGATGACCATTGAGGTTAGGCCCCTTAAAACAACAAGCAAGGAACAATGGCAGAAAGACCTTCAGAATGAACGAATAAGGTCTATCGTAATGTTTTATTGACTAGGCATGCTATAGACAAGAAATTTAGAAAATATGATGATACCAATATTGGAGAATTATGCTCGGTTTCTGTAATGTGAGATATCGAACCTATAGCGGTATATGGTTAACTTGTGTTTTGGCGTTGCAGGAACGTAAGATACATCTATCGGCGGTGCTTAGAGGACCCTGAGCCAAAGGCTACTAGATACTAGAAGGTCTGGACAGAAAGCATGGCCGGACTACACTAGAAAGCCAATTTCTTGCATTACAAGCGGGGTCACCGCAGTCTCGATCCTCTTATACTGCCTGCCCTATGCCACTAGTTTAACACAGGAAGGCGCGACTACCAATATTTCTCCAAGTCACCATAAAAGTGCAGCAGTAGATTCACAATCTTCGTTTTCAGTGTGGGTGAAGCACTGTGTCATTGGCGCATGAATGTGTGTGTGAAAACCTGAGTTATTTCGTACAATGAGTAAACGTGTCTGGTCACTTCCGTTCATATAAGAGATATTTTGTATAGAAGTGTGAAATGAATTAATGAAATGAAATGTCGTAAGGATTTTAGTGCCGGGATATCCCAGGACGGGTTTGGCTCGACAGGTGCAGGTCTTTCTATTTAACGCCCGTAGGTGACCTGCGCGTCGTGATGAGGATGAAATGATGATGAAGACAACACATACACCCAGCCCCCGTGTCATTGGAATTAATCAATTAAGGTTAAAATCCCCGATCCGGCCGGGAATCGGACCCGGGACCCTCTGAACCGAAGGTCAGTACGTTGACCGTTCAGCCAACGAAATGAATTCATAATGTTATGCTTATAGATATTTCAAAAGTGATTTTAAGGTGTAGGTACTTGTTTCTTTCCGTTTGTGCAAGGTATATTTTTTTGTAGAAGAGAAATTTCAGATTCTTTCCCCGAAATATTCAGCTGTTGTGTACCATTTTGCCAATCTCGGCAAGGTGGTTCGCAGCCAGAAAAGATACGACTCCATGAAATACCGTCTAGAAGGGAATTAAGAGAAAAGCGGCTGTCGACTTTATCTAGGCAAGGACCTAATAAAAGAAGTAATTGGACTTCCTTAGATTACTCTCGCATCTGTGCCTTTACACCTTATTTCAGAAGGTAATGGAGCCTCCGCGGCTCAGCCGGCAGCGCGCCGGCCTCTCACTGCTGGGTTCCGTGGTTCAAATTCCGGTCACTCCATGTGAGATTTGTGCTGAACAAAGCGGAGGCGGGACAGGTTTTTCACCGGGTACTCCTGTTTTCCCTGTCATATTTCATTCCAGCAACACTCTCGAATATCATTTCATTTCATCTGTCATTCATTAATCATTGCCCCGGAGGAGTGCGACAGGCTTCGGCAGCCGGCACAATTCCTATCCTCGCCGCTAGATAGGGGCTTCATTCATTACATTCCTGGCCCGGTCGAATGACTGGAGACAGGCTGCGGACATTTTTTTTTCCAGAAGGTGATTAAAGCCGTGGAGGAGAATGGATTCCTTGTGATAAGAATTGTGACGGACAGTCACAAAACAAACGTCTTCATGTTTAGACATTTTGGACAAGCTCAGATATCGAGACGATAATATTCCAATCAAACTAGAAACAGGAAATCAAATCCTAATTTGCGAGTACTTGGTTCGTGTTGTTGAAGAGAGGATGGAGTGTGACATTTGTGTCAGCAACATCTCACTGCCTAGAGCCTCGGCACCACTAAATGGAACTGATTATGCACCAGGACAAAGGAGGAATTCGATACCCAGGACGTTGTTTTGTTGCTCTGGTGAAGCATCTGCAGGAGTTCGTTTAAGCTGCTGTGCCCTTTTGTCGAAGTTCTTAAAACGCACGAGCGTAATGGGAGGACTTGCGACGTCTTCCCTTTCAGAATGAGTTTTGTTACAGTGTGAGGTCAAAGAACATCAGCAAACTGTTAGTGATATTATCCTAACCATGTTCGTAAGACCTCTATTAACTGATATTGCGTTGGCAAGAACGCAAAAAGTACGGTACCACTCCAAGCCTTCGTCAAGGAAAATCTTTAAATTGTGCATGAAGGGGCCAACTGCGGCTTCATACAGGTAATATTGCCGATATTACTGATGTAATTTACGAGCTTCAGTGAACATAGGACCATACTGCATAGTGTATTGTAGGCTGTCGTAATTAGAGTAAGTTTGGAACATTGTGACTCTGCGCCTGCCATCTAGCGGGGAAATTTTGTCGCAGCCTAGTCGCAAAAAGCCTCTCACAGAGCAGGCAGTATAGGAGGATCGAGACGGCGGTGAGCGGGGTCATAGTTTTTCTCATTTCCACCGCTAGTTTCGCGTTTACGTCCTGTTAGTTGGCGCGAATTCTATGATTGCGTATATTACTGCAGCATGTTTTATGAGAAGAAATAACATATTAAATTCAGTTTATAAGGTAAGACCTTATCTAACATGAAATTTGAATAGTTTTGTCATTTTCTTTTTAATTTATTTGGTCTCACGGTTTGCAATATATGTGGATGGATGCTGGTGTGCAATTAACATATTTTTAGTTATGTGCTTCCAAATTACCGTCAAGTTTCTCTTTCCATTCTGTAGGTTAAGATGGTTTATTGTTGCGTGCCTAACTGCACATCTGACACAGCGAAGAATTTTCATATTTTTCCTAAAGATCCGAGTTTACGGGAGAAATGGAAGGTTGCTATTTCTCGACAGGGCAACAGAAAAAGATCTCTTCGGGCTTCTAATGATAGCTCCAGAAAATGCAGCTTGCACTTTGTCGAAACAGATCACAGTGTATGTACTGTAAGGAGAATTCTGCTCCCCGATAAATTGCCCACAGTTTTTCATAATTTCCCTGTTCACAAGAAAAATTCTTAAGCGTAGGAATGTCCCAGTTGTGAGGGAATGTAGTTCTTCGATTAAACAAAAGAAAATATATTGCAGGCCAATGGACGCAGACAATCAACACAATTCTCTAGAATTTGAAAACATGTTAAACTCTGATGTAGGGACTCAAACACCTTCAGTATCTGACTACAAAGACAAGCATAAGAATATCAAAAGAAATTTGTTTTAAAATGTAAATCAAATTATAGGCTAAGAAAAATTGTAATAAAACTGAGAAGTGAAATTAAAAAGCTAATATCTAATGAGAAACAGAAGTTCCCTCTAGAAGAGAAAATCCAGAAAATTCAGAAAGATGGAGAAAATGGGGTGATAAATGCACTGTTTCTAATCGAACAAATTGAAGCTTACAGTAAAGCACATATTACATACGGCGAAACAATTCTTAAAATTTGTACACTTGGCATAGGAAAGCTCCGACAGGATACCGTTTCATACCGCCTCAAAATTCCTTATCCAAAAATACAAAAAAAGGTACATTGGCTTCTCTAATGCAGAAACTGGAGTCACATCTTAAATAAACGGAAGGTGAAGCTGGCAGGCTGCATTTTATTCCTTGGTTTGTCAACTAACGTCCGAATACCCGTGGCATTTTACTTCACTGGGCAGTTAACTGGCAGTTTAGTTATTAACATTGACCATGAAAGTAATCAGCGAAGTAGAAGAAACTGGATTTCTAACCTACGCTTAGTGACAGATAATTGTTCTGTGAATTCCAATATGATGAAAGAGTTGTGGGAAGGTCCAATCTTTCCTGAAATAACACATCCTGATTATGAAAGCAGACCCCTGTTCCTCAGTTTTGATTCCAGCCATGTTGTAAAAAATATTGCGTCTCAGTTTCTAGCAAAGGATCTTCGTTATGGAGAAACTTTGATTTCAAGTGAACTGTATGATATGCAGAAACATTTTTTAGAATATGTAAGGAAAAAGCATGACATACACAATGTGTCGAACATAAAGCAAAGTTACCATTCTAGGAACATAGACAAGGAAATGTTCACCGAATTGACTAACAGTAGGCTTTTGTGGTTAACAGAGGAATTTCTGCCGTACGTTGACATAATTAAAAAATCTGGTCAGAAATTAAATACATTCAGTCGAGAAACATATGAAGCTCTTATGATCACAACACATTCAACGGTAAAGTGTAAAAAGTACTTACTTTCAAGTGGATTTCATTATATTACGGTATTACTAGAAATATTTCCAGTGATGACATTGCACTGTTATTTAGTCATTTAAGAAGGATTGGAGGTTTCAATTACATGATGGATGCCAGGTCGTGTTCATACGCATTAGAGACGACTTTGAAATGTGGTATGATCAATCCTCCTGACACTTCTAATGTAGAATTTCAGAAGTTCAGATTAATGGACACAATCAGGCGGAGAGCAGCCAGTGATATTTCCACCTCTGCTGTTATTCCAGGAAGTGTTTTGGAATTACTCGACGTGCCTATTCGAGGTAATTGGTTTATTTTAATATCGGTTACGCTGTATTATGCATGTTCGTTTAAATGATCGCTGACCTCTTCATATATATTTTACAGAAGAACTAGTTTCCATGGAGCCATCTGCATTACCAATGATCGGCAGTTATTTAGTCAGGGTCGCAGAGAAGAAAATTTGTGAATCTTGTTTGGAACAGCTGTCGTCTTGTGTTACGGATAATCCACTAATGAGCTTAATAAGGGCTCAAGATCGGGGAGACTTGCGCTACCCTTCACGCAAATACGTCTTCTTCTAAAAAATGTATCAATATTTATAACGCGGGCATTAGGATATCTCGGAAAATATAATCATGTCTGAAATATGACATTCCTTAGCGCTTCAAAGTTTAAAGAGACGTTTCAGTGCCACGACTGTGATCAAGCACACATCACAGACGTTATACTTACACAATTTTGCAGACCTGTTCTTGATAACTATGCAAAGAAAGTGACTAATGACTGTGATTTATTAACACATTCAACAGCAAACCTCAGAGCAGAAAAGTGTTGAAATTATAGAAATAGGGAAAAATCGGGCGAGTACTTCTATTCATTTCCCTATTCTTTATTCTTTTGTGGTAAAATAAGTGCATAATGAAAGAAATCTATGAAGTGTAGTGTGTTTCAAGTTGTTTTATATATTTATATTGAACCCATAATTCCATCCTGCTAAATATTGCAACCTAGAAAATTACAACTACAAGATGCAACTACAAGCGCAAGTATAATTCTTTACGCAAGCTCATCTCGCCCTCCGTGGCGGAACAAGTCACCATGAGAAGTCACAGTGGGAGCGAGCGAGCCAACCGTTCGGACGATGTCACAACACTTCGGTTGATCTCGTGTAATTAATAATTAATTTCAACATAATAAACCTTCATTTCAAGGGATTTCGGCAGTAACGTTAACCAAGAAATAAATAATTAAGAATTGTAAGAAATATTAAATAAAGCTAAAACCCACAGGGTGGAAATGTGTTTAATTAAACCTGGAGAAACATTTGGCATCCATACCGCAAGCCTAGCACTTGCCAAGGTCAAGCAGTTAGAATGTGCGCGAAATCACCTACACGAAATTAATTAATTATGCCCTTTAAAAGCACGGGGAAAATCAGTAAACAACACCATCATGACTTGGAAATTAGGTGGAATTTTTGGGGTGAGTTTCAAAGAAGTCGGTCCAGTGGTTATCAAATCGTATGAACACACCACCATACATCATGACCAGGATAGCCTCATTAGAGAAGCTATAAGTACCCCTTCCACTGAACAGCAGCCACACTCACTTGATCGGTCGTCGCGAGGATGGATCCGCGCCGAGTTAATATCAAGTAGAGGTCTTGAACTGTTTCTTCAAATAAACTTGTGATACGTATTGAGTTGGCTAGCTTGAGATAAAACATTTTACCAAGTGATAAAGTTGTAAGAGTCATTTTCTTATTTGAATCAGTAATAGAATTACTTAACTTTTGTAAATGAAAATAGCTTCCATTAAATTATTGTGTGCCTTTGAAACCTGTAGGGGAGTTGTAGACTAGCCAATATAAGCTTCAAGTCTCATATCTCGTGGCTACCTGGCATAACAACGGGGTGAGAGCGAGGAAGATTCTCACGGAAAGTCGAGTTTCGCCGAGGAATGGTGAAGTCGTGCATATAAAGTGCATCTAGAATAATTCACTATTTACATGTTTTGTACCATCTGAAGTGCAAAGTCTGTGTAATTGTAAATAGCATAATCAAAAGAGAAGAATGTTCTTAGCAAATATGAGTGGTTAATTTCTGAACGAGCTGGCTAAAATATAGCCAGGGTGACTTCGGAAGCTACGACCCTGTTACGACGTCTGTCTATTTCTAAAATATTTTGTAGATAGAGGTTGTAAATGCTTGTCCCATTAAATTAGTATGTTGCGTGTGTAGAAATTAAGTATATTATAATATTGAGGCGAAGTGTCTATTGTTCATGTCAGTGCGCGAAATTCTAAAATGTGCTTATAAAATTCTTTACGACATTGTAAAGAGCGAAGTTTTAAGTATTGTACTAAAAATCAATGAAATTGTTCAGGCTGATAAAAAGTTACAATAATGAAAACGATCAAATAGTCGTGGCGAGGGAAATAAAATCAAATATCAAATTAATAATAATAATAATAATAATAATAATAATAATAATAATAATGACAATTAAAAATAATAATAAAAAAATTAATATTCAAGTCAGGATAAATTTGAGATGATAAATTATGTATTCAGCAGTAATGTCAAGCGAGATTTGCGACTTAGACCGGAATCCAGTGGTCTGGTGAAGTTAAAATTCATTTTTGGAAAGCTTCAATTTTGTGACATCGTGTATTTGTGATACAGAATATCACGGTATGTTATTTTGCTTCTGAGGTCAGAAAACGTAAATAACTTTATTGTGAGATTCTTATAAAGTTGTTGCTCATGGGATTTCGTATATTTAAAAGTTTCTAACAGAAGAAAAATGGATTGTAATGGAATGAAATATTATGAGAATCGTTAGGAAGATGTTAAAGACAAAGCAAGCCTGTTTTTATGATTGATGTATAATGAACAAGAAGATGAGGATAAGAGGCTCTGTTTGTCGATGGAGAGGAATTTGTGTGACAGAGTATGTTACGATGGTAATATTTATGAGACAGGCTGTGTAAGATAACGATGTCCTGTAAGCAATCCAGAACAATTGACTAATTTAATAGTGGTCAGAACCCAAGTGAGCGTGTTGTAACGCCTATTTTGGTTACAAGTCGATGTTCACCCACGTTACTACTTTTATATGAGACCGTAGATCTTGGCAATTAACTCCAAGTGACAATTCTATGTAGAACCAGCATAGTGCATTTTTGTGATAGACGACCTCACGAACAAAATTCATTCTGGCACACGGTCAAGGTAATACTTGATTATTGTAAACTGAATTCTATTCTGTAATTTTAAGAGACGAAATTATCGTTGATTAGAAACATTCCGGGTGAGAAAATTGAATGTTACTAGAATGATAGTCTAGCTTGAGTAGATTGATGAAAAGTTGATTCACTGGCTAGTTCACTGCAATACATGTTTGGAATGGTAAGATGAAAGGCCATTTGAAGCCTCACACTTGAGTTATGCTATGGATTTCGTGATGGTCATGATTACTGTTTTCAGCGATATTACGTAAAACTAGACGAGAGTTGAATTTATTTTCAGTTACCGAAATTCATTTCATGCGTTGAGATTGTATCAAAGTAGTCGGACATGTTGTTTAGTTTCGATTTCACGTTTTATTGTAAGAAGTGGGCATAGTTATATTCCCAGGTTCGAATTCACTCTGTGGCGAATTTCTTTTCATTGTGTTAGAGTTTCAACGAGGATTAGCTTAAATATCCGGGATTGTGTTTGAAGTTTCAATTTCGCCTGACAGTATAAATGATATTTAGATATTCCAAATTTGGCTCAACGATAGATTTAGGATGCTGCGTGTATTATATGAATTTAAGGATGTGTAGACACTACATAGGCTCAACGACAGGATTAGGGCGTCGTCTGTATATAGTCAAGTCATAGGTTAGTCATTTTTGCGAATCGACTTGAACGATGGTAGTGTTTGCAGTAGTGAATACGGATGGGAAAGATGTTAGCAGGTATTATTCAGGACATATTTCGGCATACTTGTTACTCGCTAGAAGGTGCTCCCATGTTGCATTAGTAGTGGCATGAATGTGACGGTTGTCCCACATGGAAACCTAGCTAATGAAGACTGATTATTACTGCTTAGCCGCTCGTGTTCAAGTTCGATGAACTTTCGTTTCTCTATTTCCTTTCTTTACTTCTAGATGTATTGTTCGGATCTTTGGTATCTTATGACAGTGCCGTGTGTTGATACTTAGTTTATTTATGTTGGATTTACGCTACGAATGCGGTATCGATTCGTCAGCTGTTCATATATTTTATTTTCAATTTTCGTTATTTCACTTTATTATAGGTGAGACGTTCATCTACCGATCACTTGTAGTTTTGTTTAATGGGACAATTGTAGGTGGACAAATTTGTAATGGTACTCGTAGTTACAAAAATTGGAAAGATTTCCTTTCAATTATTTTTATAGTGTGGACTTGTAATTTAATAAACTTAACGACATAACCGTTTATGAACTGAAAGTTGGTTCAGTAAGAACATTTTCAAGTGACTTATCACTTTTCTTTAACTTCAGTGTTTGGCATTTCTTCTAAATGCACGATGAATTAGTGTTATCCTGCAATTCGCAGTTTTGTTCCTTCAGAACGACGTAACGTAAGATCCCCTCGGATCAAGTTGTTGTTGGTTCTTTCTGAACATCTGGTTGGGTGATGCATGTTTCATCATCGGAATTATTCTGTAACTTAAGGGTGTCATGAGATGTCAATACGTGGTGGAATTTTATTTTAGATTGTGACCATTGCTCTTAACTTGTAATGAACACCATGCTTTCTAGTAATATTTCGCAACATATCTGAAGCAACTGATAATCAATTTGGTTCGATTAAGGGTCATTCGGGGGATGTTCCAATATCCGATAGGATACCAGACGGTGAATAACCTTAATTAAATATAAATCGGGAATTCTACTTGTTGAAGGACAGATTTTCCTCGGATCGTGTGGATTAACACTCAGTTATCGTTTGGATTAATGGTGCCCGATTTTTTGGTTCTATTCTCGTTTTTCTACTTTTTGTTATCCACGAATTTTATAATACATTTTAATCCTTTGAAACATAATGTTAAACAATAAAAAGAAGATAACAGATTATGTATTGTGACTGCGTTAAAACATCATAAATTATTAAGTGATTTTATGGATGATTTTAATAAATATTTTTGCCGTGGTTTAATTAAATAAAACTTTAGAAAGCACATATTTGTTCCTCATTTAAAGTAGTTAAGCTCTCTTCTGAACCGCATCGTTTGGTCAATGTAGTGACAGAAATAAACCCGCTACGACCCCAAGATCCAAGAGTTCGATATTGCTCTATTGAAACAGCTATGGCAGACGACCAACGATGGAACGGTAAGTTCAAGGGTTCTATATCTGATTCACACCGGGCATAATGATAATAAAAATGTATAATTTCGCGTTATTGTATGAATCTTCAATGTAACGATATAGACAGAACATGAGAACAACAGAACATAAACGCGATCCAAGCGGCCATTGCCTGAACTACTTTGTTCGCCCAGAAATGTGTCGGCTTATCCAGGCCTTCTAGTATAGAGCAGGCAACGCCTGAGCACGACATACCTGTCTGTTAACTTGGTGGGCGCGTGCGCAGTACTTCAGTATCGGCAGCTAATATTGTGTTTGTCAACCTTTTCTATGGCTTTCTTACCTTCTCCCGACGAAGACATTGTAGAAATGGTCAACATTCTAGAACAATCACGATTAAATCATCGTCGGCCTAATGTTCTAATGAAGTATAGTGAAAGTGAATTCAAAGACAGATTCAGGCTAAGCAAATATACTGGAGTACTTTTGGTTGAGGTAATAGGTAACAATTTAGGTCCACTGACAAATAATTTTCCATTTCCCCCTGTTGATGAAATATTAATTACGATACTCTTCAATACTACTGAGTCTTATCATATTTGTACCTGTAACTGCATTTGTGTCCATAAAAGCAATGGTACCAGTAACTGAGTATAACAGATAATTACACTGCAGGCCTACTTGCATTTGCAGTATGTACGTTTATCGTGGAATTGTTTTTAATTAATGATATTACATTACAAGGAATTCACACAAGTTTTACATTACAAGGAATTCACACAAGTTTTTACATTACAAGGAATTCACACAAGTTTTATAATTATGTTAATTATCCGATATTTATCGTTGTATTGTGGTCAAACAATGTCCACATTTTGGAATAACAGGGAATAGATACGGTATATTTATAAGGTTCAGTGCAAACTGGATCATGCGTGATATGTGCTGCTGATGTGAATATTTAATTAGAAATCCTCAAACAATGTCAAATTCTTCTGAACTGTCCTTAAACACTACAAAACTGACACCCATGTCTGCAGGAACTAGTCGAATACCTATTTCTCGCTGCACGGCAAAGAGGAGATAGTCTAGGGAATGTCAGGGAATGCAGTCGTCTAATGCACAAAACAAAGCAGTCCGAGGGGTGGCATCTAGTGTATATTATGGAACTTAATCAACGAGCCCACGGCCGACTTGATGCGTCGCTCGGAGCGCAGCGAGGAATCCAGTCGGCCATGACGAGCCAATAGTTAACAGTTCGATAAGTTTGCTGCTATTCCGCTGTGCAACGCAGCGAAGATTTATCGAGTCGACAGTTGTAACAAATCAATAACTATCGGACACATATCTAACCATTCCAGAAACCGGGCATAAGTTGGATGAAAAGCAGTGTGGTTTCAGGCTATAAAATACGAAAATTTCAGTAGGAATCAACTAATTGAAAATTTATCAGGAAGGAATCAGACAGTTCTATATATTTCGTAGATCTACGAAGAGCATATGACAGAGTACAAAGGGAAAAGTTGTTAGTCTTAATGAGGGATTATGGGATTAAGGATAGGTTTTAACAGGCAATCAAAGGTATTTTTGTTGACAATAAGCCAAAGAGAGAATTGGTGGAAGAATGAGATCAGGGTTCAAAGTAGTTACTGGTGTTAGGCAAAGCTGCATTATTTCACTTTTATTGTTCATAGTTCACATCAATCATGAAATGGGAGAAAGGAATTCAGCTAGGTGGGAATTTAGTAGGCAGTAAGCCGAGTAAATTCTATAACAATAACAAGAATGCATACTCCCGTCAAGTTTTGATGGTTTCTAGGGGATTGATTTTGGGCCCAAGTAAGAGGATTACATATATGCAGCACATGTCCGCGACCTGGGAAGAGTAATGTTTCTACCATTTCCTTTATCATTATTGCTTGAGTATATTTCTCGGTCGTCTACGGACCACATACAAAGACAATCTTTGCAGTATTTGCAACCATCTCTTCCTTCACCATCTGCCGGTATCTTTTCACCCGTTCTCCTACTTCTTTTTCTGCTCTTCTGTATACGACCTCCCTTTTCTCACTAGCATTTCCCCAACGCAACGTTTTGGCGAGTTGTCTAAATTCATTTCTGTCCACGATGTAATCTTCCGGAATCTCTACCTTCGTCAAGTCCAACCTCACTTCTCGAAAACAGTTCAGCTCTGTCTTCTTTTATCTGAAGAATTCAAAGATTCTCTTCTTTGTTATACCTTTGTCCATCATCAACAATGGTCCATATAACTGTAATATTCTCTTTTTCATCAGTTCAACCACTGTTTCTCTTCTTTCATACAATTCTTTGTTAGATTTGAGTTTCCTCCTCCATTGTTTACATTTATGCCCAGAAATTTGGCATGTTTCTTTCTTTCTTTCTTCCGGATATCTTCAAGTCCAACTTTTCCAATCATGTCGAATGTTTCCGCTGAATATCGTCATTATTACCATCATAGTCAAAATTTCGAAGGATTATTTGGTGACGACTGGCGCCCATTTACTAGCCTTTTTCAAAATAATTATTTTTTATATAGATTTATATAGATTGGTATTAACTGAATTCCAATTCATGCAAGAATGAGCTATAAGTATTGCAATTAACACTCAAACGTGGAGTGAATTAATGTTAACAGTAGCAGTTATATCACAACTCGCGATCAAAGCTGTTGAATACTAGCAGTTACCCATGGGCTCCACCCGCATTGTATCACGTTCTTGATGTTACAAAGTTGTGAATTAATGGAATAAATACGCATGATCTGTTGCGGTTATAGAACGTAACAGCATATAAATAAGCAACTGAAAAAATATCACAAATGGAAATGGAATTGAATTTCTTTTCCTTCAATTTGGTATATTTTTGAACTTATTGAGGATTATTGATATCGATTCGCTATTCTATACATTTTTTAAAACTGTGAAATCAGTAATGTAGTGCCGTAGGTTACACAACATTACATGTCACACAACTTGGTGCGTAAATGTAAAGCTACATATAATTGACCATGAGGGAAACAGTTCCTATTTATTTATTTATTTATTTATTTATTTATTTATTTATTTATTTATTTATTTATTTATTTATTTATTTATTTATTTATTTATTTATTTATTTATTTATTTATTTATTTATTTATTTATTTTATAGTGGCGAAATTACACCTCGTGGCCTTCTCTTACAAGTAACCACGTACATTACAAGATAATACATTTATAAAAGAAATGCATTATTCTGTTGTAAAATCAAGGATAACTAAGCTAAATAACAGATTCGAAGAACATATAATGAAGGAAGAAAGCGAAGCTGAACAACTAAAATAAAATAAAATAAAATGAAATAAAATAAAAGGTTATCCGGAGCATAAAAGTAAAGAAAAGAAAGGGGAAAAGTCATCATGAAAAAAAGTAACATACAAACTGAAAAATATAAGCCAGTGCAAAAACATAACACAATACATAATATGGTAATGGAAATACAAGTATGGCAATGAACTGTGATCTATGTACTTGATTTAAAAGCTAAATATTATGTACAGTACTTTTACAACACAACAATAAAATAATAACAACCTAATATGGAGTTGATGTGAAAGATACAGAGCCGATTTTTCCAACTGCTGCAATGAACATCTGTGGTAAAGAGATTGTCAAGGGGAAATAAAGTTAAAACTAGAAATAATATTCTGCAGTAACTTGCTGGTACATCACGGGGAGCCAATACTCGCGTTCTGAGATCAACAGCATTAGCCTTATCTTATTCTGTTGCTGAATAATGCTGCCCTCCTAGATCAATAGTGTTCACACTAAGAATATTGATGTACAACTCAATCAAGCAATGCGAATAATCAAGAAATGCATTCGGAGCACGAACACGCTATGGCTTCCTGTTATAAGCAATATTCCACCTTCAGCTCAACGACGATCAGAAGCTCTCCTAAAGGTTTGGATACACATTCAGCAGAACCCTCAACAACCCATCCACGAAGATATTACAATCACTGAACATCAAGTACTGAAATCAAGGAAACCACCCTGGCGTACAGCAACATATCTTGAAAGAACCTCTTTTCATGTTTACAGTTTATGCAAAGCCCTGTGGGATCAGTCTTCAGGAGTCAACAAACATCTAGTTGAAAACCCTTCTAAATGTGTACAAGGATTTGATCTTCCAAGGCTACACTGGAGAATCATCAATCGGATAAGAACGGGACAAGGCAGATGTGGTTATCTATTGTGAAAATGGGATTGGAGTAGCTCTGCAAATTGCGATTGTGGTACCTCTTCTCAGTCAATCCACCACATTGTTGCTGACTGCCCAATTTGAGTTTTCAATGAAAATCTAATGGACATTCGCCGCTCATCGGATGAAGTAGTTAAGTGGATCAAAATCTAGATCTAGAGTTGTAGTATTGTACGGACTTGTGACTACGCACATTTATCCTGAAACTATATATATGTACATACATTCATCACACGATAAATAAATAACCATATCAGTTATAATCTATCTAAATGAATTTTTGTTTCGAGGAATACAGATAGGTTCACCATTTAGAATTAGGAAAATGGTCTTCCCTAACCTCAGACTTATTTCCAAATTTTTACACACTACTGTCTCGTCATCGACATGGAAATTTCCACGATGTATGGTCTATTCCTAATCCACTCCTCTCTTAATGTTTAATGTTTTATTCCTTAGAAAACTTAAGAATAATTGTATGAGAGGCATTGCCATAGTTAGACTTAAACCTGGTTCACAACACGATTAATACAAACACATACATTACTGCGTATAATTACAGATCACCGAGCTCGATAGCTGTAGTCGCTTAAGTGCGGCCAGTATCCAGTAATCAGGAGATAGTGGGTTCGAGCCCCACTGTCGGCAGCCCTGATGATGGTTCTCCGTGGTTTCCCATTTTCACACCAGGCAAATGCCGGGAATGTACCTTAATTAAGGCCACGGCCGCTTCTTTCCACTTCCTAGGCCTTTCCTATCCCATCGTCGCCATAAGACATATCTGTGTCGGTGCGACTTAAAGCAAGTAGCAAAAAAATAATTACGAGTACCTGTCCTAAGTGTTTTTTTTTTTTTGCTAGTTGTTTTACGTCGCACCGACACAGATAGGTCTTACGGCGACGATGGGACAGGAAAGGGCTAGGAGTGGGAAGGAAGCGGCCGTGGCCTTAATTAAGGTACAGCCCCAGCATTTGCCTGGTGTGAAAATGGGAAACCACGGAAAACCATTTTCAAGGCTGCCGACAGTGGGGTTCGAACCTACTATCTCCCGAATACTGGATACTGGCCGCACTTAAGCGACTGCAGCTATCGAGCTCGGTCCCTAAGTGTTCACTGACTCATATAAACATACTCATACACTTATATTCTACAAAGAAACTGATATTTATCGTCAACTTACATGAAATTACACCGACTGCATATGAAAGCAACAAACTCACGTTTTCAAAATGCCCGGCTACGCGATTCGCCATTTTGTAACGATCAGGAGTAGCATTATGGTCTGAAGATTGGAGTCGGCTTTGGTCCAGTCTGTTCCTTAAGAGATTTGACATAAAAAACATAAAACCTTCTACCCGTATATCACATGTCATGACCTATTTTTTTATTAAATCGTTGACAATATAATCACCTCTATGACCCGTCCGAGTGTCTTATGAGTCTTGATGAAAATTTTGGTACAGATCAGTGGAGGCTAGTAGATTTCTGTAAGGAACAAACAAAATTATTTTTGATTTTATAGATATAGATCCTTTAGTTCCGATGAATGACACTACATTAATACAGTTCGAACTTTGCTAACACCATTTTGCCAACAAATCCCGAGTATGTTCAAAAAATTTCCACCGGTATATATTGTACCAGGAACTGTTTTAGCATATAAAAGGAAGAATAGCCAAGAGGAGAGAAATTGATCTAGATTTCTACATCACAGACGCCACTTTCGACAGGAAGTGGTACCGTACATTATTTTAAAAGTTGCCGGAATATTGGGAAAAGGGCGGCAGTAATATGTGTTCATGTGCCCCACATCTTAAGTGAGCTCAGTACGAAGTTCATCGTGGCAAGCAGGACCCGTCACGAGCGATGAACCTGCGTTTGACGTCAGTGCCACATGTTGCCTGCCTTTCTCTCGAATGTGCTAGAATAAAAATTTGCTAACTTTTTAACTGATGAAGATACAGAAATGTGACGTACCTCACCGTGTAGCTTGTGTTCTGAAAGCAAACATATGTCAATCTGAACAAATTCCATCAAGGCATTCACGAGATAACAAGGGAGAAAGAAAACACATTTTTCTCGTGACGTGGCGAATGACCTTGGCCTTGCGGAATATAAGCCGAGGTCCAGGCAGGAGCAAACCACTTCCAAGTCTTCACTCACAGCTGGTTGGTCAGTCTTGCTGTTCGCGACAAGTGAAGTCGAACTCGGTGCTCATTCTACAGGAACGTCGTAATACTTGTGTTATTTTCGACAGCGAGTTGACACTTAGTTATTTGAACCCCAGTGAGCAACCAGTGGATTTTCATAGACTGGATTTATAGTTCGTCAGGGACATCTGAACTTTGGAATTTAATGTGTTTTTAACATTGACATTATAAGACTTGTAATATTTCGCCAATATTTGAACTTACAAAATATCTCGATTTTTGTAATGGTCTTGAACTTTTTCAACCTAGAAGACTGTGAGTGTATGTTTGCAACACATTAACTATTTTGAGTATTATCAAAGCCTAAAACATGTGCATAAAGGCTGTTCGCTAATCATCGTAACAGACTGTACCATTTGAAACAACTCGTGTGAATAGACTGTAAATATTCCGTAATACATTACGCATACTTCGTAATTCAGTGGCATTGTGAATTAATAGGATTCGTACACGAGTGATAGTGAGAAGGAGCATTACGATATATTACGAGAGAGAGCTATTTATTTATTTCTTTACCGTGAAAGTGAGTTCTTCGAATGAGAGTTATTTCTGATAATACGAACAGTGTGCGATGAGTGTGAGGACGAACTTTGCATAGAAATGTGCTTTTCATATTTTGCAACTTTCGAAAAGAGACAGTGCTTCGATAAATAACCCATCTAGTGAATGGTGATTGTTTCTGAAGCTGTTTTAATCACCTCTAATGCCACTAATTAAATTGGTGCTCGTTTCAACATATGACAATCTAACAGCTACCTAGCCAGATGGACTTCCTTGTGTTAAAATCACTATTTTATTACTGACTCAAGACGACGGAGAACGACGTAGATCAGGGCCTCTCAAACGCCCAAAATCTCACGCGTGCAGATAGAGGCGCAAGAGCTCCGTGCACTATGCATCGCTGCCGCTCGGCATAGCTCGGATCAAAGCTTCGTCTCTCGGCTACTCGGCTAAGCACGGCTCAACTCGCCTATACTCGGCTCAAGTCAGCCCGGATTTGGAGCGCTACGGTGCAAGTGGGGCAGAGGGAGACAGGCGGAGCGAGCGAGACAGGCGTGAGGAAAGAGAGAATAAGCGCTATTGCTCCAAATCGAGGAGTGGGGGGTCTGCACTCTGGTCAACCAAGCCAAGTCGTCTTTTGCACCGTGCACAGCGCATGCACCCTGAGAGGCCCTGACGTAGATGGACGGAGATTGATGCTGATCAACGCGGAACTTGGACTTGGTACTACGAGGGACGGTTCCTGGGACGTGGTACTATGGGACATCGTGGTGCTTGCTGTTAACTGAGATCCAGATTTCTGCTTGCACAGCAGTATTCAACAGTTCGAGCTCAACAAGAAGACATACTATACTTCAGGTGACACAAGGACCTTTACATTCAGAAACATAATTCTGACTTTCAATAGAATTCTTATAGACAGTGTCATTGCTGACAAAGAACATTAACTCAATTCAAAAGCTCACTTAATATTTTTATAAACTTGGAAAATTAACGCTTTACAATACTTAAAAGTAAAGACAGACTTTTAGAAGACAGTGTGCTCTCGTAATGTCGTATGTTCTCACTTGTTGGAAATTTAGAATTTCAATTTAGTCCTTTATTTATAGTGAAAGCGTACCATATTCAAATAAAGTGTTTAATAAGTTACGTAAAATAAGACAATACTTTCTACCAGAAGACTGAGTACAATTTCAAGTGTTTTATTCTGAGATTTTCACGTGAAGAAATTACAGAATTTACTTCGTTTGATTTATCACAAGTGATAGTGGAAAGGACTTTAGGTTTTCGTTAACCCTGCAACCGGCAGTCGTCGCGATCGCGACTCATTTCTCTGTTACTCAACCGACAGAGTCACTATCGAGATGCATTACGCCAGCGCTGACTAATTTCGAGGTAGCGCCTTGACACTCAACGTCTTTGTGACATACCTTGTATCATGCTGAAGAGGAAACTCTACTCCACAAATACAGCATAATACTGAAATAGTTTAGTGTGACAGAATGTGCGGTATACACGTGGAAAAATGAGAACGCTTTGCAGACGGTCATTCTGTTGTGCTTGCTGTGGTTGTCCGATGTGCTATAGCTTTCGTGGCGCAAAATGAGTGAATTATCAGGAAGTAGTGAAAATCGTAATTGTTTGGTTGATCTCGACGGCGAAGGTGATAGTGACGTATTTTTAGAAGGAATTGACGATGATTTTGACAATGATTCGTCAGGTAGTGGCGAATTATATGAGGCTAGGCTAAGTGATTTCGACACATATTGACGACGATGTGGAACACAATTAACCAGCCACTGATGATAATAATGATAACGACGGTAATGCAGTTGAACATACAGAACCGAAGTGGACATTAGTTTATCCTCCAGAGCCAGAAATAAAAGTGGAAGGGAAGTTCAAAGGTCGAAACACAGGTATACGAAATCGCCTTCCAAGAAACAGTCCTCCTCTAACATATTTCTATTTGTTTTTCTCCAATGCTATCTGGAATATTTTAGTGACTGAAAACAATAAATACGCACAGGAAATTATTGGAAATAAAACGAATTCCCGAAATATGGGTCCGTATTCACGTCTGAAAAGATAGGCTGACGTTACAGTATCAGAAATGAAAAAAATCATGTCTCTAGTTATAAATATGGGTCTAAACTCTAATAACAACAATGAAAAATAGCGCTGCACTTCAAAATTGCAAAAATTTCCAATATTTAAAAGTCATGTCACTAAAACGTTTCGACTGGAAAGAAATATTCTATAACCTGTTGGTAATGGTAATTTTTGATGCCTACATACTCTATAGTTTGAAAACCGATAAAACCCTTGAACATGAGGAATTTATGGTTGGTATTGTCGAAGGTCTTGTAGACGAAGAAACTCTTCAAAACATTTCACCTGGACTTTCAGTAGAAATGGGACATCAGCTGGTACGCGTCCCGGAAAAGAAACTGCGGTTGTGCCCTGTCTGTTCGACTGCAGAAAAACATCACGCACCCACTTCTGGTGCCCAGGATGTAATTGTGATGACCATCAACAGTACTATCATAAATTAGAAAATTTTTGGAGGCCTATGAAAGCAGGAAGAAAGAGAAACCACCCCGAAGGTAGCGAAGATGAATTTGACCAAGTAGACTCCCATGTTGGTGCGATGTGCTTGTGTTTTTACAATACTTCAATGTAGTGAACTTTTCTACATACTTTTAATCAGCATAAAATTGTGAACATTTTGTATATAGTAAAATCGTCATAATATATTGTTTTTTATGTACAAGTTGCCCAGAAATTTCGGATTGTTTTTAATACTTAGCGTGTGTTGGATACTTCGCCATACTTCTTCAGTATAGTAAATTGACAAGTTTAATTTCTTGCTATAGTATTCTTCGTTATTTTCTGAATAAAATGACCTGTTATGCTAAAAATAAACTGAAAAACAACATATTTTATGAAGTTTTAAAAATTGCTTGCAAAACTCGCCTAAATGCTTGCCGCTTGAAGGTAGACCGTTTGCCGATTCCAGGGTTAAAGTGGAATATTAAATTACTTTCAGCATGTTTTATTGTTTTACATCAAGAAAATAATGATGGACATAACTGATTGAGGAAAAACATTACTCATTTCGATTTTTATACGATCAACATAATTTCGATATTTTGTTGTAGATATTGGAACATATTTTCCAATAAATATATATACCATTACAATTCAGCAATATAATAGGGTAACTTTTCATATATTGAATAAAGGGAAGAAAGTTATGATATCTATTATTTTGACTTGCGATCCTATCTCTCTGTACCCTCTATTGAAGACTAGGCGCCCCTTAGAAAAATCTCATGCTATTAGATATGGTTTTTCACTCTTACAGAGAGGAGAGGAGATATTAATGGTGGCCAACTTAAGGGGCCTCGAAAGGAGATATACCACACTAGGAACGAATGAGTAGCCCTGCCCCGTGTATAATAATAAATGAAGGCCAACTTAGTGATTCCGAACGGAGCTGTGCCGGATATTATAGCGATATTGAATCAAGTTATTCCTATGCTTTACAAGATAGCAAACATAATAGCATATTTTGAAAGACGATATTCGGAAAAACATGCGAATGTTTTTAGACAAAGCTGGAAGACGCAGGTATTGTCAGATTACGCACAGTCAATTGCATTTTTGATCCTTAGAGTACATAATTAATTTTCAATTCCATTATAAACATTTGTTACCATGGACAATATAGTAGCAGCAATTGAAACACTTCGCACTAGTATTAACGATCAAAATACAAGAATAGATCAATTACATACTCAATCAAATACTCAAATCAAGGAATTAAGTACAAAAATAGATCAATCCAATGCTAGGGCTTACCAGACTAATAAGCAACTAGGTCAACAGATAAAAATCACTCATAATAAAATGTAAGAGTTAGCTAACACACTTAAGGTTCGATGAAGCACAGGCTTCTTTAGATAAAAGGTTTGCCGAGGCAGATAAATCCCTTAACAACAGATTTTCTGAATCAACTGCTAATCTCAAGCATGGACTTCGTGAGGCAAATGCTAATATAGAAAAGAGACTGAAGGATTCCAGCGACAATGTCGAATCCAAGTTAGGAGAAGTAGAAACTCAATTCGTAGAGAATCTTGAAACATTGAAGGAAGAAACTAAAGGTCAAGTAATTCAATCATTTGGTCAAGATTTCAAGAATGTTCAGTCCCGTTGTGCGGAATTAAAAGAACTTCAGACCAAATTCCAAGAGTCTTATGGACACATTTCGCAGGCTCAAATAAAAATAGCACAAATCCAGGAGAGCCTTAGATACTCATTCAGATCGGACGTAATCAGACTTAATACTGAGGTGGGACTTATGAAATCCACACTAGTCGAAATGGACAAGCGTTTCACGAATCAAATAGATACCACACACACACAACTCACCGCCTTCTGTAAGGACGTGCAAGTTTTAAAAACCTATTTACAATCTGAAATTTAAACTCTTCATAACACATTTCAGATGAAAGTTGAAACCCTTGCTGAAGAAGTCTCTTCGATTAAGTTAAGAGAAAGCTCATCATTTTTCTCCAGTCCAGGTACATCTAGAGATTTAGTCAATACCACGACACTCATTAAAATCCAAGACGACAAACCAACTAAGTTCTCGGGTAGAGATGGGTATACCGCTAGGGAATTCCTTCAAAATGTTGAGGATTTCTTCCAGGAAAATCGTATAGGACAAGATAGGCAATTACGCACAGTATCCAAATTGCTGGAAGGCAGTGCATTATCTTGGTTCATAGGCTTTATGAACGATTTCAAAACCTATGATAATTTTAAGAAGGAATTATTAAATCGTATTTGGGACACCGAGACACAGCATCTCGTGAAAATGCAGTTGTATTTAAGGAAATACAATACATCAGTGAATAAATCTAGATACTCAGATTATTGTTTGATGAAATTGAAGAAGATGGAATATCTGGATCCTCCACTATATGTTCCAGAACTTATCAAAATAATGACACTTCAATTTCCGTCCCATGTACAGGAAATATTAGTGGCAGCGAACATCCAAACTCTTGAACACTTGGATGACATATTAAGACGATTAGACACGGCTAATAGGCAGTCAACTCCAAAGAGTACAAAACTGAAAGGGGTATCCAGTAATTCAACCGAGATGAAGACTACAAATCAAGAAACACCACCGAGGGAAAACATTGTAAATAATTCACGTACTCCTCTCAGGTTTAGGAAATTCCAAAGACAACCGGACCAGCGACAGCCTACCTACAGAACAAGACTACCGTGGAGAAAACTGGAGATAACTTCCGAAGAAGCCAGAAGTGCTCGAAGGGAAGATCTTAAAAATAGATGGAAAGAAACTAGAAAATATATTCGAGACAGGAACAGAGCTAATGAGGACTCAGAAGCTACATCATTGAAACACCAAAAACATGTGAGAATTCAAGAAGAGACTAACCAAGACCTTGGATCGTCTGGCGCTATTAGAAAACTCCGACCAACTAAATTGGAGATTGCCTTAAAACGAAGAAGGGGACGATCAAAAAATTATTTGTTTTACAGAAGTTCAGTACTGGCACATTGATGATTTCGAATTATTATTTGAGGATGAACATCAGGGTAGGCCTTTAATAAACAGATCACTACCTGTCATATGTATACGAGTCGGAAACCTTAATGTGATGACTTCAGTTGACTCTGGTGCACAAGCTTCGCTTATTTCGGGCAAACTCATAGATTCCTTGGGGAAAGACACTGTCCTACTAATGCCTGTATCCCAACTAAAGGTTTGACGTGTGGTACCTGATCACAACGTTAAGTGTAAACTACAAGCATTTAGAGAATTTTATGTAAGTGGAAGACTTTTCGAACATATATTTCTTGTCATTTCACGTCTCAATTTCAATGTTATATTGGGATTAGACTTCATTATCAAGTATAAGGGAACTATAAATTACGAATCGAATCTTGTCAGTTTAAGCAACGCTGAGACTGTAGATTTGCAGCTGGTGGATCGTTATGATGCGGAAATTCGTGAAGAGGGAGCCCCTGCTGAAGAACCCCGAAGCGACAAGGATAAGCCCGCTGAATGCGAGGATGAGATAGCCACGGTAAAGCTATTGAAAATGGGAAACCCTGGAATGGACGAGGAAATGTCTGTATATGATTAATATTCCGTTGTCGGCGCTTCTTTATTAGGATCCGTAACCAGTGCAATTGAAGAACCAGAACTCGAAGCAAAGCTTGATTCGGCTAGACAAGAGGTTTTTAAATTATACCCGAATGTCTTTGACGAGAAACCAGGGGAAATTCAGGTTTCGAGTATCACCTCAACGTTAATGACAGTTCTCCTTATAAACGGAAAGCACATTCTGTTCCTGAGAAATATCGAGACGAAGCAAGAGCAATGATTCGTCAGATGAAGAACGAAGGTATAATTTCGCCATGTGCCACCCCATATATCAAACGATTGGCGATAGTCCGCAAGCCTAATGGTTCCATAAGATTGTGCCTAGACAATCCTTAATGAAAGCCTCGTATTGGAGTATGACCGTCCTCCTCTTCTAAAGGACATTATACGGCGCTTCAATGGAAAAGGCTTCTACATTTGTTTAGGCGTGACTTCTTCCTATTACCACATTAATTTAGATGCTGAGAGCCGATTGTTTACTGGATTACCTTTCGACAATGTTACCTATGTTTCTAAACGACTCCCATTCGGCGTAAAGAACTCGGGAGCTGTGTTCATTAGGGAATTGGAGAGCCAGCTTTCCGAACAGGTGAGAGCTATAACTTCTATTTATGTGGATGACATCTTAATAGCCTCTGACACTTTCGAACAACATGTCAGGGATGTGCATTTGGTGTTGCAGGATTTATAAAATAAAAACGTTTACGCCAACAAGAGTCAGCTTTTCAAGATTTCTGTCCTTTGCTTAGTTCATATGATTAGCAGTAGTGGAATTCAACCCAACCCCGCTAAAATTCAGTGTATCACTGAATTCCCCAGGCCAGTACGGATCAAACAGGTACGACAATTTTTGGGTCTTTGCCAGTTTTATGCCCAACATTGTACAAGATACACAAAGATAGTGGCACCTCTGCAACAATCGTTATGTAAAAACAATCCTTGTAAATGGACGGATGAATGCGAGGTGACTTTTATTCAAAGGACATGCTAAGAAATTACGTAAAACTGGTCAACCTTAACTTTTCATGGCCGCTTTACATCGAGTGTGATGCCAGCACCGTTGGGATTGGAGCGTTCCTATACCAAATTTATCCAGAACAGCCAGAACATCAACTTTTCATCTCTTTTACAAGTCGGAAGCTGCGCTCGCATGAGCTTTCATACACCATCACTGAATTAGAGGCCTGGCAATAGTTTTCTCGCTTCAGTACTGGAATAAAATCGTTTATACTTTCCCGATAACCCTATTTACGGACCATAAAGCTTTGACTTTTATCATGTCGTCTAATCTGATCAATGAACGATGACTAGATGGGCTTTGTTTATCCAACGGTTTAACATAACTGTAAAGCATAAACCCGGCAAGAGGAATTTGTTGGCTGATGCCCTAAGTCGGAACCCAACAGAAATCACTCCGGCCCATCCAATTGAGATTCTCGGCGATGCCGAAGAGGAGTTTTTACGAAAGATGCGCTATCTGCCACAAATGCAGCGAAGAGACGACAGCTTATTCTGTATTTCAAGGGAGCCATTCCTCTAACTGACGCCGATTTTCCACGCATCGTTCGGCTAGCCCAGAACTTCTGTTTCCGAAATGGATTGATTTTGAAGTTTATTGATAGCAAAAATTATTGTCGCATCTATGCAACTCCTAAAATCCGCAGTGCTATTGAGTGGCATTGTCATACATTGTCAGGACATGCCGGCACAGATAAGGTCGTCGCTGTAATCAAGGAGAAATTCACATGGGAATACATTCGAAAGGACGTCAGAAAGATTTTAAGGTCTTGTGATTTATGCCAAAAGATAAAACCCAATAATGCTCTATTACGGGAGTTTCCCAGACTTCTGATCCCAGAGAAGCCAGGGGAAATTATGGCTTTAGATCTATGTGGCCCTCCCCCAAAGGCGACCAGGGGAAACAGACACGTAGTTGTAGTGATCGACGTATTCTCTAAATATACGATGTTATCGCCAATACAGAACTCAAATGCTGGTAATATCCTAAGACGATTACGGAAGAATATCTTTCCGGAGATGGACGTCCTGAGTATCGTCTAACTGATCATGTTACGCAATTCACGTCCGCAGAATTCTAGCAAGCCTTAGAAAACGTGGGAATTCGTCACATCATGAATTCTATCAGGCACCCCTCAGAAAGATCTCATGCTCTTTGATATGTATTTTTCTGGTACTATATATTATTTATTTATTTATTTATTTATTTATTTATTTATTTATTTATTTATTTATTTATTTATTTATTTATTTATTTATTTATTTATTTATTTATTTGTAAATGCACAATCCAGGGCAATTGCCCACATGTGTAGGTTTACAAAAACTCTACTGAATATTTACAGATGTATAGACAAATTAAATTTTTCATATTTACACTCCAAACATTGTACTCTTAGGATAATAATTACTTT